>NC_053121.1:38386651-38444151 GCF_010015445.1 Perca fluviatilis | reverse complement strand
CAGCCCAACTCTACGTGTGATAATGCCGTTGGCTCTCGTTCAGACGTTACCATTCTGCGTTGTGTCGCTGTGTGTTTGCAGTCTTCTTCCTGGTCCGGCCGAGTGGTTTTCTTCAACAACATCCCGCCGCTTCCCTACAGCGACGCCAGCTTCCTCAGTCTGGTCAAAGGTTTGGGGACGGCCGTCTACTTTTACAGGGTCCCCCGAAGCAACAAGGTCAGAAACTATTCTCTGAAACACACACCTCAAAGGTCTTGTTTTCATGTAGAATAGAATGCCTTTATTGTTGTTATACACGTGGCAACGAGATTGAAAGCAACTCCTTTTTCACTGTCAACATGTACGCAGGAGAAATTAACATGTAATAAAATAAGTACTGCAAAATAAGGGGGGGGGGTAAGATGCACAGTCCTGAGACGCTATATACATATATATAAAGGTAGATATGGTTTTATGTACAGTGTGATATGCACTGTGAAGTGGAGTAATGCTATTGCAACAGTAATGAAATTGCACAAAATTGTCAATATTATCAAAAGTATTAAATATTAAGTCTTAAATATTGCATAGTATGTGGGTCGGACATCGTCTGGGGGTTGGAGGTAAGACTGTGAAGTCAGTGCATGTGTGACTTTAAAGTGGTTATGGCTTTTGGGCTTCCTGCTAATACATTTTTATTATCCCAGTTTTATCTATCCTGGCCCTAATATATATATATATGTGTGTGTATATATATATATATATATATATATATATATATGTATGTATATATATATGTGTATATATATGTGTATGTATGTATGTATATGTGTATGTATGTATGTATGTATGTATATGTGTATGTATGTATGTATGTATATATATGTGTATGTATGTATATGTATATATATATATATGTATATATATGTATATATATATGTATATGTGTATATATATGTATATATATATGTATATGTATATATATATGTATATGTATATATATATAGTGTATATATGTATATATGTGTGTATATATGTATGTATATATGTGTGTGTGTATATATATATATTAGGGCCGGGAGAGATAGATAGATAGATAGCGTTAATAAAGATTAATTAATTCCAGACTTTAATGCGTTAATTAATTACACAAAAAATAACGCGTTTAACATTTTTTAGGCATTTTAATCACACTTATTTTTGCACCGCGGGATGTTTGTGTGTATATATATGTATATATATATATATATGTATATATATATACAGTGCCCTCCACAATTATTGGCACCCCTGTTTAAGATGGGGATGATTTCAAGTTTTCTTTTCTAAATGTGTGATTTTTTTTTTTACCACCAAAGTAATTTACTGAAATAAAAGGTTGGATTTTTCTCTTTTTTTGCATTTGAGTTCTATGTTGTTTAAAAAAAAGGGAGAATTTTTAGAAGTCCATGACCCCATCTTAAACAGGGGTGCCAGTAATTGTGGAGGGCACTGTATGTGTATATGTGTGTGTGTATATATATGTGTGTATATATATATATATATATATATATGTATGTGTGTAGATATATATATGTATATGTATGTGTGTAGATATATATATATGTATATATATGTATGTATATATATATATGTATATATGTATGTATATATGTATATATATGTATATGTATATGTATGTGTATATGTGTATGTATGTATGTATGTATGTGTATATGTGTGTGTATATGTACATACTTTGACACCTTGTTATTTTGTATTGTGTATAATGTGTATCATTTGTGTATGTTATCATTTTTGCTTTTTTGAGCTTGTTAAGCACTTTGGTCAACTATTTTTGTTTTTAAATGTGCTATATGAATAAAATTGAACTGAACAACTGATGACTTTTTAGATATGATTTTTTAGAATATCAACAAAAAAAGGTGTATACGCTGTGTATACGCTACATGTGTATCGCTCCACCATTGCATCTAACTCTCTGTTTGTTTCTATAGAAACGGAGAGGAGGGGGGCGACTCGGACATCACAGCTGTCAGCACTGTGGCAAGTCCTTCACAACATCTGGAAGTTTAAAGACTCATCAGAGAGTTCACACTGGAGAGAAACCATACAGCTGTGACCAATGCGGAGCAGCTTTCAAACAGTTATCTACCTTAAACTCCCACCGACGTGTTCACACTGGAGAGAAGCCGTTCAGGTGTGAACAATGTGGGAAAACTTTTTCTCACAGTGGTAGCCTTAAAGCCCACCAACGCATTCACACTGGAGAGAAGCCGTACAGCTGTGACCAATGTGGAGCAGCTTTCACACAGTTAGAACACTTAAAATCCCATCACCGTGTTCACACTGGAGAGAAGCGGTTCTGGTGTGAACATTGTGGGAAAACATTTTCTCAGTTTTAACCTTAAATCCCACCAACGTGTTCACACTGGAGAGAAGCCGTTCTGGTGTGAACAATGTGGGAAAACATTTTCTGAGAGTGGTCACCTTAAAGCCCACCAACGCATTCACACTGGAGATAAACTTACAGCTGTGACCAATGCGGAGCAGCATTTACAACGTTGGGTAAACTTAAAGTCCACCAGCGCATTCACACTGGAGATAAACCATACAGCTGTGACCAATGCGGAGCAGCATTCATAACGTTGGATAAACTTCAAGTCCACCAGCGCATTCACACTGGAGATAAACCGTACAGCTGTGACCAATGTGGGGCAGCTTTCAAACAGTTAGAACACTTAAAATCCCACCGACGCATTCACACTGGAGAGAAGCCGTTCTGGTGTGAACAGTGTGGGTAAAACTTTTTCTCAGAGTTGTAGTCTTAAAGCCCACCAACGTGTTCACACTGGAGAGAAGCCATTCTGGTGTGAACAATGTGGGAAAACGTTTTCTGACAGTGGTAGCTTTAAAAAACACCAACTAATTCACACTGGAGAGAAGCCGTACAGCTGTGACCAATGCGGAGCAGCTTTCAAGGCAAGGCAAGGCAAGGCAAGGCAGCTTTATTTGTATAGCACATTTCAGCAACAGGGCAATTCAAAGTGCTTTACATAAAACATTAAAGAGCAGTTAAAAACAATTGAAAACAATTTAAAAACATTAATAAACAAATTAAAAACATTAAAAGACAAGAATAAAATTGATAGTGCAGTATAAGAATAAAAGTTACAGTGCAGTATAAGAAATTAAAGTTAATAGATTATTTAAAGAAAAGCAACATCAAAAAGATAGGTCTTTAGCTTAGATTTAAAAGAACTGAGAGTTGCAGCGGACCTGCAGGTTTCTGGGAGTTTGTTCCAGATATGTGGAGCATAAAAACTGAACGCTGCTTCCCCCTGTTTAGTTCTGACTCTGGGTACAACAAGTAGACCTGTCCCAGACGACCTTAGAGGTCTGGGTGGGTCATAATGTAGTAGCAGATCAGAAATGTATTTTGGCCCTAAACCGTTTAGTGATTTATAAACCAGTAAAAGTATTTTGAAATCAATTCTTTGAGGCACTGGAAGCCAGTGTAGAGACTTCAGTACTGGAGTGATGTGATCCACTTTCTTGGTCTTAGTGAGGACTCGAGCAGCAGCGTTCTGAATCAGCTGCAGCTGTCTGATTGAGTTTTTGGGAAGACCTGTAAAGACTCCGTTACAGTAGTCAAGTCTACTGAAGATAAAAGCATGGACAAGTTTTTCCAGATCCTGCTGAGACATAAGTCCTTTAACCCTTGATATATTTTTAAGGTGATAATAGGCTGATTTTTTAATTATGTTAATGTGGCTTTTAAAATTCAGGTCTGAGTCCATGACTACACCAAGATTTCTGGCTTTGTCTGTTGTTTTTAACATTGTCGTTTGAAGCTGAGTGCTGACTTTCAATGCGTTCCTTTTGCTCCAAAAACAACCACCTCCGTTTTTCTTCATTTAATTTAAGAAAGTTCTGGCACATCCAGTCATTAATCTGTTCAATGCACATATTTAATTGTTGTATTGGGCTATAGTTCCTGGTGATAAGGTTATGTAAATTTGGGTGTCATCCGCATAACTATGGTAACTTATTTTGTTGTTTTCCATAATCTGAGCCAGTGGAAGCATGTAGATGTTGAACAGAAGAGGCCCCAGAACTGAGCCTTGGGGAACTCCGCACGTCATATTTGTATGCTCAGATGTATAATTACCTATAGACACAAAATAGTCCCTATTCTTTAAATAGGATTCAAACCACTTTAGTACTGAGCCAGAAAGACCAACCCAGTTTTCCAATCGGTCAAGCAATATGTCATGGTCTACCGTATCAAATGCAGCACTGAGATCAAGTAATACTAAGACTGAAATTTTGCCACTATCTGTGTTTAAGTGGATGTCATTAAAGACTTTAACAAGAGCCGTCTCAGTGCGGTGTTTTGGGGGGAAAAACCTGGCTGGAAAGCATCAAAACTGTTGTTTAACGATAAGAAAAGGTTGAGTTGTTGACAAACCACTTTTTCTATGATTTTACTTAAAATGGAAGGTTTGATATTGGCCTATAGTTGCTCATTAGTGTTGTGTCTAGATTGTTCTTTTTAGGAGTGGCTTGATGACTGCAGTTTTCAGGGCCTGTGGGAAGATACCTGAGAGCAGAGATGTGTTTACAATCTGTAGAAGATCTGAAGCCAAACAATTCAAAACATTTTTGAAAACACCCGTTGGTAGAATATCAAGGCAACAGGAGGAGGTTTTCAGATGTTGTATAATGTCCTCCAGGTTTTTAAGGTTGATTGTATGAAATTGTGTCATGTTGGAATTTGTTTTGCATGCACACTGTGACAACACATATCCTGTACTTGATATGGAAGCACTTACTGTTTGTCTAATTTTTCTGAATTTTGTCTGTGAAGAAGGAGGCAAAGTCATTGCAAAGCCGTGGTACACAACAGTTCCGATGCTACTGGTACTGGAGGGTTAGTTAATCTATCAACAGTAGCAAACAAAGCACGTGAATTATTATTGTTTCTGGCAATAATGTCAGAGAAGAAGGACCGCCTTGCATTTCTTAGTTCCAGATTATAAATGCGAATCTCTCTTTATAAGTGTTATAATGGACCTGGAGATTAGATTTTCGCTCAACTGCGTTCAACACTTCGCACTCTCTTTTTCTGTTCTCACAACTATAAAATTTCTCCATGGAGTTCTTTTCTTACCAGAGACAGCTTTGATCTTAGTGGGAGCAATAGCATCAATAACATTCGTAATTTTACAGTTGAAATTATCTACAAGCTCAGTGACTGAGGCCCCAGTAAGGGCGGGTGTAGAGGAGAAAAGCTGAATGAATTTTTCACTGGTGTTTTCAGTGATATACCGTTTCTGATTAACTTTGTTTGAACACTTTTTGGCACAGAGATAGTTCCGTTAAAGAAAACACAGGAATGATCAGAGAGAGCAACATCAGTCACCACAACCTTGGAAATGTTCAGACCCTTTGTGATAATCAAGTCCAGAGTGTGCCTTGTGTGCGTGGGCTGTGTCACATGCTGAGTCAGTCCATAGCTCTCAAAAAACAAACACAGTTCTTTGGTCCCTCTGTCCTGGGGGTTGTCAACATGAATGTTAAAATCACCAGCAATAATTACACGGTCAAAGTTAATACAAATTATAGACAGCAGTTCAGTAAAGTTCGTCAAAGAAGGATGCACAGTATTTAGGTGGCCTGTAGATATTTAGAAGTAGAGCTTGAGGGGAGGATCTTAGCTGAAGAGCCACATATTCAAAAGAAGCAAAATTTCCGTAAGAGTAATTGCGTTACATTGAAATGAGTCATTAAACAAAATGGCGACTCCACCTCCTTTCTTATTCACTCTATTCTCACTCATAAAACTAAAGTTAGGGGGCTGACTCAATGAGAACAGCAGCACTGTTATTATGGTCCAACCAGGTTTCAGTTAAAAACATAAAATCAAGATTGTGCTTGATAATAAAATCATTGATTAAAAATGATTTACCCGCCAAAGACCTAACGTTTTAGTAGGCGAGTGTTAGTGCGTTTTCATTTTTTGGGACAGACTGTGGCTGACGAGGAATGGATATTAAATTTGCAAAGTTTGCAGTTACGTGCTTATTCGCCATTCTTTTTCTATTACCTATCACAACATAAATTGTGGAAGAACCTAGCAACGCAGGGCCCAGGCTTGTCTTGGAAAGAGTCATGAGTGCTACTAGGCATGCAGCCTGGACCCGGCCCATATCAGTTAACGCTTGCTGCATTTTGCACACAAGCATCCTTATCAGTTTGGGGAGAAGGAGTTAGCTGCCGTCCTTGAGGGGGCAGAGGTGCCTGGCGTTTTACGATGGGAGAAGGAAGGGGGCATACTTGGTTCCAGCATTCACCAGCTGCTTCATCTGGTCAGTGAACTCCAACATGGGGATGGGGAAAAGAGGGAGCGTATTATCCTTAAAGAGGTCCTCAAAGCTGTCGTGGTTGTCCAAGGGTTTGAGGAGTGTTGGACGGGTGAGAAGGGGTGTTGAGATTTCTCATCTCCGCTCTTTGGTCTCCCATGGTTAAATCTTTGCTCAGGTGGGGGCTGTGGTGGCTCACTGCCGCCACTTTGTTGTGTCTTCCTCTTGTTTTGGTTCATCTTGTCCGTGTCCTTGGCCAAGGGAGCAGATGTGTGGCGCAGAAAGTAAAGTAGGCTAGAGGTGAACAGCTTTACTCCTGACTTGTTAAGGAATAGTCCATCTGCTTTAAAAAGATGTCTGCAGAAAATGTTAAAATTGTCAATGAACTGCAGAGAATGGTTGTTGGTACATGCAGTTGAAAGCCATCTGTTCAGTGCCAACAGTCTACCGAATCTCTCAGCTCCTCCTCTGACTGGCGGTATAGGGCCACTGATAAACACCTTTGCATTTAGGGAGCTGACTGCGTTTAGCAGATTCATAAAGTCACGATTCAGCACTTCAGACTCTTGCTTTACAACATCATTTGACCCTATATGCAGTATAATGTTCTTCACAGTTGGGTGTGCTGCTATGATATCCTGGATTCTTTGGGCCAAGTCAGACACCATGTCTTTGGGAAAACAGAGTATTTTGGTGTTTTTACTGCTTTTTATATCTTTCACAGCAGAGTCACCCACAATCAGAGTTTGGGGCCCAGTTGTTAGCTTTCCCTGTAGCTTTTTACTTTTAGAATTGCTCTCAGTCCTTACCCTGCTGTGTGACGATGAGACGTAATCCAGGTCATGTCCAGGGTCCTGCAGCAGAGGAGCAAATCTGTTCTTCACCTGCACACTCAGTTGTTGGGGAGGCATTTTGTTGCTGATTTTCCCTTTGGCAGCTGTCCACGACTGTGTCCTGCTAAGCACAGGGGTTGAAGAGGCGCTCTGCCTGGGTGGTAATGCAGGCCAGCCGGTCATATCACAAATCTCAGGGCGCTGTGCTCTGCCCGTTAGTCGTCCTCCCATTTCCCAGGAAAATGATTTACTCTTAGGCTTTGCACCAAAGAGTTCCAGGGAAGGACTGCCACTTGTTGATTTATTATCCGTTCCACAGCCCTCTTGTTTCTTTGTGGTCTTGCTGGTGCTAGTTAGCCGTGTTTAGCATACTTTTGTCCATTGTTTTGGGTCACTGGTAAAGTGGTGTCATTTCCACATGATCTGTTCACTTCCACGTTTACTTCTAACCGGTAAATTTTTGGTTTCCAGAACTGCAATCTTCTGAAGGAGTTTGTAGTAGTCCTTTATGGAGAAGGGTGGCATCTTGCTGCTAATTAGCTTTAGCTACAGTCACTTTAGGGACAGGCTTAAGCTATTAGGTAGTCCCGCCCACGCAGAAAAATGTTCAAAAATGACAGTAGCCTACTATGTCTACAAAAAATGTATAGTCCAGTGATTTATAAGTATCCAAGAGACGCTGCTCATAGTTTCTCTCAGAGGAAAAGCAAGATTATCAGCAGAAATATGCAAGCAGAAGCAGGAGCAAGCAGTAGAGCGTCTGCACTGTAAGAAGCAGGAAGCAGTTATCTACCTTAAAGATGAACTGAACTGAAAATAATCTGCATTGATAATGTGTTGGTTATGACAAATAAAAATTAATTACACTAAAAATTTTAATTAAAAAAAATCAATATAGCTTTTTTTAAGCAACACAAAAATTACGTTTGTTAGTATTAGAACACTGACAATTTCGATGACGTCACTGGCATGGTAGGACCTGCGAAGGTATATAGGTTACAGTGCAGCATGGACATGAAAATGAGTAATTTTAATGGCATAGGTTAGGCGCATTTGAGCCTGTGAGGGACAGGCTTGCAGTGTCTGACTACCACCACATGGAGGATGACCAGTCCATTGTTTCAGGCTCCACCCTACAGTACAGGATCGTGTGGGAAGTGACTGGTGTGTGTGTGGGCGCTGCTGGAGCATGGACACTGCAACTGAATCCATCTGTGATTGGACAAATTCATCCCATGGGATCGCTTTGTTAAAGTGCCCCCATTATTGGAAAAAAAACTTTTCTCGGTATTTGGGGTGTTCTTTTGTGTCCCTGGTGCTTCCACACACATACAAACTTTGAAAGAAAACCATCCATGCTGTTTTGAGTGAGATATGGTTTCTGAATGTGTCCTGCCTTCAGTCTCCTAGTGAGCTGTTCAAAATCGGCTCGGACTGTGACGTCACAATCCGAAACGAGATGGCTAACAGCAACCGTTAGCTCTGTAAGCCATTAGCATGCTAACGCTAGCATGGTACCCTCGCTCACTAGCAAAGCACTGCTACAACACACACAAGTTCACCATAATCTACAAAAGAACTACTTACATGTGCTCCCTCATTTAGAAGTCTCCCAGCTAATCCTGCCTTGTAACTGACTGAAGTTGGAGAAACAGCCTTTCTTTTACTGTCTCTAGAGTTAGCTAGCTGACATGCTCTACATCTGAGCTACTGAGCATGTGCAAGTGCAATCAAAGATAGTACAGAAGAAGTAGAAGAAAAGAGGCCTCACTCTGTAGCTAAAACAGAAACCAGGTGAAAAGAGGATCTACAGCAGTGAGAGAGAGCTGTGCAGTACAACTAAAATATGGTATTTTTTGAAAATTAAACCATGTAAACCTATTCTGGTACAACCTTAAAATACAATTATGAACCTGAAAATGAGTATAATATGGGTGCTTTAAATTACCTGCACGCAAAATGTTAAAACCAAAATAAATAAAGTTTGAAAAAGACAAAAAAGTTTGCTGCACGAGGAGAGTCACCAGGTCACCACAGTTGACCATAGATGCAAGGAGGATTCACGAAGTTTTGCCGTTTACGTTAGGCTAGTGTAGAGTTGGCAGATTTTTTCCTTGTGGTCGTTGATGGATATTACACAAATGGATACTGCACAGATACCTCTTACTAAGGTGAAGCTCTTTTCTGCGAGTTGAACTCCCTCTGCATCAATGATTTGCCCTGAGGCGGTGGACACCAGCTAGCATCAGGGTGAGTAGAAAGGGACATTGGAGTCTGTTTACAGACCTGCTGTGGTTTAGTTAGCAGCTAGTAACGTATTATTGATCTGTGATATCGTCCGGAGTCAGGATTTATTCATACAGTCTATGGTCGGAGCGCTAGCTTGTGGAGTTTGACATAAGTGTTTCCAACATGTTTAGCTGCTAGCCTTTTCCCCTAGGTTGGAGCGTGTGTTATCTAGCTTGGTTTTATGACCCACTTTTTTATGAACGGCCAAGTGTGTCGTCTCAGTTTTGTTGAACGCTATTATTTGTGTGTGTGTGTGTGAATATGTACGTGTTTTGTGTATGTGACAACAATGTTACATCCAGCCCTTTGCCGAGTAGACTAGCTAGCATGATGGATAACAGCTAAACATACCTCTCGTCCTCTGCCTGATGGGAGCGCGTTTCAGCGCCTGTCTCTGCGGCAGATAGCATCGCTGGTGTTGGTACTTGCCGTTGGTCTATCGGTCGGTCCTGTACTGTAGCCTGAAAAATCGATTATTGAGGGTATGGCCTCAGGTTTCAGTCTGTTGGACTTAACCCTCACCAGTGACCCTGTTGTATCAAATGTACAGCTCTCTAAATAGTCTGTTGCTAAAAAATGGTCGCTACAGACTCTAAATCCAGGGGCCGGCCGGAGGGCTAGCCAGTTTTAAGGCAGCTAGCTATGAGTTGAGGACTGGTTTCCCTTGTCAAAGGTAGCCTGTGGAAATGTTCATAACCCCAGCTGCCGTTGCCATAAAATTAATTCATTACTGCAGCCCGGGTAATACAGTATGAACCCCCTAAACCTGTTGGTTGCCGTTTCCTGAGCCATGTCCGTTAGCCTCTGACTGTTTACATTCTATGGCTGCTTACCATGCCAGTGACGTAGCAGGTTGTGGAATTCCAACATGGCGGCCGGCCATGTAACAAACACAACACTTTCAATGTACCATTTTACCCCTTTTAACAAATTCAGAAATTTTAATCATTGTACCAACGAGAAGAGATAAAATACATCTGTTATATCACCTTTAATCCCAGTTCAGTTCGGTTATCTTTAAACTCCCAACGACGTGTTAACACTGGAGAGAAGCCGTTCTGGTGTGAACAATGTGGGAAAACTTTTTCTCACAGTGGTAACCTTAAAGCCCACCAACGCATTCACACTGCCTCCTCTTGAACATGTTCTAAAGCCAAGCTGTTGTTAGAGAGGAGAGGGGAAACAAGCATGAGTCGAAGATGCTGTTTACTACCCAGATAACAAAAGAGAGCAGTCCCGGCCCCAAAGTAGCCGAGGTCCAGGATAACTTGCAGGCACTAACCTGCTTGATAAATATGGAAAAAGAACAAAGTGTGGAATTTATCAGAGCACATAACATTGGTGGTCAAAAGAGAAACATGTAAAGATACAGTGAAAATCAGTGCAGTGAAAACCACGCGAGTGTAACATAACAGTTGTTTTCCAAGGAATCAGATGATGAGATATTCATGGTTGAAGCTTGTAGAAGAAAATGATTTACCAGTTTTAGTCTCATTTTATCCTAATATCCTCTTTCTGGTCACAGATTAAGTTGATCATATTTTAACTGATTTATTAAAACATTTTTATCTTATGTCTTGTAACTGATGACATAATAATATACATGGAATGTATATTGGAGATGGAATTGTTTTTGGATATATGACTGTTATCATTTAAATTTTACTTTATTACTTCTGTATTCATGTGTTTTGTAGAAGAATATTGTGAGTTGGGCATATGTTTTTTTTTCTCTTATTTTGTTGAAGCTGGTCATGTTGGTTCATACGCGGTGGAGGTCACTTGAAGAGTAGTGATGTAGACTCACTGTAATCTGAACACTTGATATTACCCCAAACTATCAATAAATACTTTTGACAAACTATACTATAACTTCATACATGTTTTCGACATACTATAATTACTTTTTTGGAGTATTTTTAACATACTATAATATGAAATCTTTTTTACTTTTTCCGACATACTATACTGACTTTTTAACTTTTCGGCAACGATACTATGACTTTGTTTACTACCACCACTGACCTTTTTCCTTTGTGGGGCTGTCAGGTTTACGCGTTAATCGCGCGCATTAAGCGCGTCGAGCATAACGGTTTAATTTTTTTAATCGGTGCTGCCATTTATTAATTTATTTTCACTTCACTGGGCTTCACGCCGCGGCCTAACAGGCTACTATTTTGCCCCTTTGCAGCACCGTTACTATCGCGTGTCATACTTCCTCCTAACACAGCTTGCTGCTGCAGGCATGATGGAGAAATGCAGCAGCAACACAATTCTGAATGGCGCTTTATTTTCCCAAAACTCCCAGACAGCTCGTAGACAAGTCGAAGCCATATGCACATTGTGTAAAGCTACATTAAAATATCACAGAAGCCCGTCAAGCTTTAGCTACCAGCTACGAAGCTAAGCATAGTCCATTTAACGTGACTCAGGTTGATGCTAGTGGGCTCGGGCGCAGCACTGTTTTGGAGAGTGCTACCACATTTGTTGATGAAACCCCAGTGTAAAACGCTGTCTCATCAACCGGTGATCACTGGACGTCAGTGAGTCATCTAAATTATTCAGGAGTTATTACACACTATATTGACTCTGGTAAGTAGGGTTGGGTACCGAAACGTGCAACCTAAACGGTAGTAACGGGACCGGTAAAAGAAAAAATGTTGGTGCCTCTCATCGGTGCCTGACTTTCCACTACACCTGACAACGTAGGTAACGTTAGCCTACCTTTAGCTAGCAGCTGGATTAAACAGGGTTAAAATGCTGACAGCTAACATTAAACAGTGTAAAGTGTGACTGGATTTCCCTGTAGAGGATTCCTACACCGGGACCTAACAGTCTGCTCTGCAGCGCAGCGAGCTGTTGCTGTCGGAAATAAAGAAACAACACAGACGGTGCGTTCACTTAAAACAGGTAGCCTCGTGGTGCATCCACAGTAATTGTAAAATACTATTTTCCCATCTGGTGGTTGTTTTGTCATTCAACAGCAATTTACTGGTGAAATAAGTTATTGTTATAGTTATTACATTATTATTAAATCTTTAATTTTGACCATGACCTTAATAATAAACAAGTTCCTGACTATTGTTTGTTCTTTATTTTCTTTTTCTTTCTTTTATTTACATTAAATAAATAATAAACCAATACAAACCTTTAAGTCAAGTTCATAAAGTAATTTTCTTTGCATTCATTTGATTCCCAATAAAGATCCACTGGTAAGAATTGCTTTCCATTATTAATATGTACTTTAAAACTTTTCTGAAATGCAAAATAATAGAATTTTAATTGTGATGTTAAACATGCGATGAATAGCAATTACCATAGAAATTCAGCGATTAATCACAATTAAAAAATGTAATCATTTGACAGCCCTATTTTTTGACATACTACTTACTATGACTGTTTTTATGATTCTTTGACATACTATATTGTGACATTTTTAAATTTTTTCAACATTATACTATGACTTTTTTGACTTTTTGGCTTACTATACTATGACTTTTTTAACGTTTTTGACATACTATACTAGGCCTGTTTTTTAGACTTTTTTTCCAGGGGAGGCTTGGACCCCGTCATGACTGCTGGCAGTTCTAGTTCTTTTAAACATGTTTTGATATGTTCAAGTTCAAGTGATCTAAGTAAGCAGAATATGAAGATGCTTTTATTAATCCTAAAGGGGAAAAAAACACGCTCTCACTATCATTAAAGCTGTGATACCATGCTCTCATTATATCTACAGTAATGTCATTTAGGATTTTTAAATTCACTCAGTTAAAGGTGCAATATTTAATATATTTACTCTATTTAATCCAAAATGACCACAATATGTCTTCAGAGACGTACTTCTCCAGTATTTAGAATTTGGACAGCAGGAACTATTTTAAACATTAGCTGTCTTAGCTATGTATTACATATTAGACATTTAAACTTTTTAAGTTTCTCATTCTAATTCTCTTGTGTTGTTGAACTGAATGTTATTAACAGAGTATACATCAAGAGACTGGAATAGTTCTTGGATATATGACTGTTTTCATTTATATTTGACTTTATTACTTCATGTATTCATGTGTTTTGTTGAAGAATATTGTGAGTTGGGTTCATATTTAAAATTTTGGATTTCCAGTGAGTTATGTTGATAATGTTCAGGTTGTCGACAAAAGCCACAGTTTGCAAGCTTTGCTATGTGCGTGTACACCATATTCTGTGTGTTTACCATTGCACATTAGCCTAGCAGCTAGCGGAGTTTCCTTCTGTTTATAGACCATTTGCACGTGACATCACACTCTACCCCGCGAATTATGAACGCCATGACGGACGGGGGAAGAGCTATTCTGTAGACGGACAGCAAGTCAAACGAGAACGTGTTTGCTGCTTATATACTGTGTATGGTTCGCTGTTCTTGTTCTCACGAGTCACATACACAATCTGCAGAGTAATCCTCACCAACACAAGCGGTATGTATTGCCTTTCTGTTTTAAATGACTGATAAATAATAATAATAATAATAAAACTTCCTCACCCAGCTAGCTACAGCTAACAGGTCCCACATAACTATCATCGGTTATTCACTGACCTACATATCCCAAAGTAAGCCGTTCCTTGATCATTTAACTTAACACGCATACAAAAATATTGGTTAAATTAAACATACATGCACGCGAAACTAGCTTCAAAAGGCCAAATAGGCTTGAATTTAGCGGGTCTCGTGGAGCTCTACCCGGGTTAGCCGACTCAGCTAGCTGTCAAAAATATCCACCGGTCACCAGCGTAATAGAATCACAGATAAGACGATGGCTAGATGTTACATTATGTGTGGTTAATACTAATCACAGACTCTCCATGATTTACTGCGATGGATTAACGTGTGATGAATTATTTCCCAGAGCTGGGATGTGTCTGCGCATCCATTAGAGAGTTGGATCGGCTCAGCCAGTGAACAAGGGTAGCCTACGCGTTCTGTAGCTAGCTTGCCCTGCTAGCTGATAGCGTTAGCTGCTTATGCCGGCCCTGTGAGTGTACTCAGACATGGCTTCTGTGATAATCATCCCAGTAACAATCCACGGTGGTGTGGCTATGTCCCCAGAGGACAGGTCATGCACGTATTGAAGTGTATTCCCCTAAAAAAACAGTAGTGCGGTAGTAGTGCTAGCTGCTAGTTGTAGCAAGAAAAGGTAAACAGTAGTGTGCCGACCGGAGCGTAATGTGTGAAGAGTAAAGAGCAGATTTGTTTACAAGGGAAGAAGCTTGGAGTAACGTAACTATGGAGAATATAGCAGATATACAACACGGGAAGAGCCTTTGAGTTATATGGTCGGCCTATTTATCTCGATTCTGAAAGTATACAGACGAAGAACTAGCCTCACAAGAGTTGAAAAGAACGAGACAGACAGAGGGGCAACAGGCAGATGAACTTCCTGCTAAGCGCTATGCAAAGCCAGCCTTCAGTAACTGGAAGACATAGCCACACCACCAGCTCCCATGGATTGTTATTGGGATGATTATCACAGAAGCCTGGTTGACTACACTCACCGGACGGCAGCTAACGGCTAACGGCAGCGGGGCAAGCGAGCTACCGGCAGGATCGGACAGGGACCAGGGTAGGTGAATTTAAACAATGTCTGAAGAAGATGATAGTATTATTATTATTATTACATTTTGTTTAGTGTTATTTATTTGAAACTAATGAAACTTTTCCGCTCGCTACTACACTGTTTACTTGTGCTTCCGTGATTCTGCCGTCAGTCTGGCGTCATCGCGGGTCGTGGTCACGTGTTTGCAAAGGTCTATAGCTTTATCCCGATAAACGTACGGGTTGAATTTCAGCCTGCGATGAACGTTTCATAGCCTAAACAGAGCGGCTTATGTTGGTTCTATTAGAGAGGCAACAAGGTTGGCGGACTGCAGAGTCACCCTCTCTGCTCTCTATCTGCTCACCTGCTAAAACATCCAGTCAACTCGCTAGCTGTAACGGTTGCGTTAGCCAGCTTTCTGTGTCTTGTGACGTAGGAAGCCGTAGTAAGATGTTGACCAGCTCACCCGGAGACTGAAGGCAGGACACATTCAGAAACCGGATCTCACTCAGAACAAAAACAGCCAGTAAAACTGCCTCTATCAGTGAGTACATGTGCTCTTTGTAAAGAAAACTATCTGTGTGTGATTGTCTTGTGTGTTTTTCACTAATTACACGTGTGTAGTACAGTACAGGCCAAAAGTTATGAACACACCTTCGCATTCAAATCGTTTCCTTTTTATTTTCATGACTATTTACACTGTAGATTATCACTGAAGGCATCTAAACTATGAATGAACACATATGGAATTATGTACTTAACAAAAAGTGTGAAATAGCTTTGAAAATGTCTTATATTTTAGATTCTTCGAGTAGCCACCCTTTGCTTTTTATTAATAAGGGAATAAATTCCACTAATTAACCCTGACAAAGCACACCTGTGAAGGTAAAACCATTCTCAGGTGACTCACCTCCATGAAGCCCATTGAGAGAACACCAAGGGTTTGCAGAGTTATCAAAAAGCAAAAGGGTGGCTACTTTGAATAATTTAAAATATAAGACATGTTTTCAGCTATTCCACTAATTTTTTAAGCACATTAATTCCATATGTGTTCATTCATAGTTTTGGATGCCTTCTAGTGAGAATCTACACTGTAAATAGTCATAAAAAATAAAGAAACACATTGAATAAGAAGCGGTGTCCAAATTTTGCCTGTAATTGTATGTGTGTGTTCTGTTTTTCAGGTACATGAAGTGAAATGCAAAGAACGAGAGACCCAGCAGAGAGACCCAAGACCCACCGCCAGAATCCTTCTTGCTATTCAGTCCTAACCTGGACAACCCTCCCCGCAGACTGCACCATCATGCGGTAATAAATGTACTTAGTCCTCACTGTAATGTGCAGTTCCAAAGAAAAATTATCAAGTAGTACATTTACAGACAACACACACCAATAAAGCTGTCAGCGAATATCACTGCAAATTCTCATCTAGATGCTGTATGTATTGATAAGAAGAATGGGATATATGCCGTAAAAGTCATTTCTTGGTCCTTTTGTGCCTCTTCATGTCCAAAAGAGAACCTGGGGGAAGGAGCACCAAATCAAGTGGGAGTCCAGTGAGTGCCAACAGGCCAGGGACTTAGCGTCTGGAGTGGCTTGAAGACATTTCAATGCCATCATGTCTGCTCTCTTGACTACTGTTCAGCTAATGTAGGGTGACCATATTTTGATTTCCAAAAAAGTGGGACACTTGGCCCGGTGCCAGACACAAATTCAGACAGGCTTAATTAACGGTTAATGGACATGCTTTATTATGCCTCAATGGTGCAAAAATAACTTCTGTAATAAAATAAAATCTGTAACAAAATATTTCTTTTAAAATAAATAATATGAAATAATGTTCTAAAATGACCTCTTCTTTGTTAGAAAAAAAAAATCCAGCTTCAACAAAAATATCTCTTAATACCTTTTCAATGTAATAAGATAAATAATAAAGACACTGAAACATATGTGCCAGCTTTGCACACGGTGCACACCATCCTCCACTTTATGTCCGTCCCACCGGGACGCTTATGTGGGACTTTTTCAGTTCAACTGTGAAGGCTGCACTAGTCTTGTTTTATATTGTGCGAGGGCTCCATGCACAGAGCTCGTACGATGTTAATACTTGTGCTCTGGTGTGTGTGTGGAGCCGGCATGGTCTGTGGGTGTGTAGAAGGTTATAGAGCGGTGGGAGTAATTGTTAGAGAGGATCGCGTTTACGGTGAGCGGGTACGACTCTCAGAGTCCCAGTGGAGGAAACAGAGTGTCTCCCCTGTGGTTGTCTGGCCACGGTGGGAAATCTTTAGCAGAAAACACTTCGGCATTTTGTGTGCAGTGCCGCTCTCACTGTCTGCTCTGGTCCTGTCTGCTCTGGTCCTGTCTGCTCTGGTCCCGTTGCCTTCCTCTGCTCTGGTCCCTGCCTGCTCTGGTCCCTGTCTGCTCTGGTCCTGTATGCTCCTGTGTCCCTGTCTGATCTCTGTCCCTGTCTGCTCTGGTCCTACCTTGCTCTGGTCCTGTCTGCTCTGGTCCCTGTCTGATCTTGTCCCTGTCCGATCTGGTCCCTGTGTATGTTTGCCATCCCATACCACCCAGCGCAGCCTCGAAATTACCCCACAACAAAGTGCACCGTGAGTGTGGTATTGTGTGAAGCGCCAGTCAATTTAAGTAATTGCCTTAATGGTCCCCATGAAAACTTAGAGCCTGACATTTTCATGAATTTATGAAACCTGTAGTTTGTTGGTGTCCATGGTGCGTTGCTGTGTAGAGAGGAATCTACCTACACTGTTTCTTGATTATAAAGTTTATTTACATCAAGAATTCAGCATCAATTTAAAAGACCCTGCAGGAGCCTCAGGACACCTTCTCCAATTCTGCGCCCAAAGTCTCGGGTTCTGATAGTGACTACATGTGTATATTCCATGAATTGGAGTGGGATCGATAACTTGACCAATACCGGCTTCATGCCAGCTGGCTCTGTCTAAGAGTCCATTGATAATGCATCCAGATGTCTTCAGTGCATTATCCATTCGAATGTGGGCTAAAGTTCGTTTGGGTTTCTTTGTTACCCAAGCTTAAATACAAATCATATTGAGTAATGCAGATACAATAAGATGGCCATATACCTCAAACCCCCGGATGCCCCGGACAGTAGGTAAAAGTGGACATGTCCAGGGCAAAGGACGTTTGGTCACCTAAGCTATAGCCCCGGAGACTGTACTGAGTGAAGGAAGTCTCACTAATATGGTGGAAAACAAGTGGTTTGGAGAAAAGAGCAAGGGAAGGGAATATATAATATATTCTTGAAGATCCCCATCCTGGATTCTGCAGTGATATCTGCCAACTAGGGCAGGATTTCTGAGAAGGGATTATAAGAATCTGCACACACAAGAATAAAAAAAAAACATATTACACTTTTCCAAGCTCAGTTTGTCTATAGTCTGCATTTAATTTACGAACCGATATTTTTGGAGTATTTCATTCATTTGTATGATTGCCGTTACCTGTTTGGATTAAAAATACCCCCAAACACCAGCGAAGTAGGAAGGAGACGTGTAGGACCAGACGCGAACTTTACTTTGAAAAGTAAAAAGCTTGGGGGCGGACAGGCGGCAAAGAGATAGGAGGCTCAGCCATACAGTCTGGAACGGGTGAGTTAGCAGTCCCAGTGGGAAGCTGCTGGATTTCCCAGACCAGGACCAGGAGCAGAACACGTGCGGAATGGAGGAGGAGCAGCAGAAGCCGGAGCAGCGGAGACAAGGTCCCAAGAAGAGCAGCAGCAGGCTCGGCCTCTGATAGCAGCGGTGTTCAGGTCATTGTTAGAACACAATGCAAACACACTAAAGACACAAGATGGCCGACTCTCATTGGAAACAATATGAGGGGGAGGCTCTGTGGCCATTAGCTACATGCTTCTCTCTGGGTGAAAAGGGGGCCAGAGGCGTCCAAAGAAGAGGTTTTAAAGGACCTCTCGCTGTGTTCAGCTCTCAGTCCGTTTGGAGCTTCTAACTGGCGAATCTCTGGAAGAACTTGTAGTTTAGTTTCTAAGTTTGACTATCCTGCTTTGGTTTACATTTGGGCTCCGTTTAAGAGGACTCTTGTTGAGTTACTGCTGATGAAGAGCTACATTTCCTCCAGGTTTTCCTCTTCAAATAAAAGCATGTGTATGTAGTAACAAAGTAGCCAGGGCTTTTATTGTGAATAATGTATAGGAAATTAAACCGTTTTACAGCTTTGTGAACAAGCGCTATGAAGATAGTGTACTGACTAATGCTTGACTAATAAATAAAGTAGAGGGACATAAGGGAGCAGGAATGTGTGTAGTAGTAATTGTACATAAGGGCTGGAGCGATATGGCTGAAAACATGTATCAGATATATAAGTGTTTCATATCCCGATTCGATATCGATAATTATTGATATTTTTTATGACCCTATTTAAATAAGGACCAGGGAGAAAAATGTGAAGTAATTTTAAACATTTTTATTTTAAACTTTCAACCTCCTTCTGATTATAATCACCTCAGTTACTAAAAAGCAGAAATGTAACACAACAACCATGCTCGCCAAAATCACTCAAAATAATTAAAATGTAAGCATGAAGTCTAAAATCACAGTGAAGAAAGAATAAGTAAGAATTGCTTAATAAGGTGTAATAAAATGGTTACAGAAGTGTTAAAACTAAACATAGAAACCTAGAAACCTGGGAAGAACTATTTTCTGCGGGTTTAGTGCTGGAGGTTGGTAACCTGGCTTCCTGGACGGTGCTCAACCGTGCGACCTCCGTTGATTGCTTTGTAGCGTTTAGTAAGGCTGATACGGAAGTTACTACCTCTCCATGGCGGTCTGCTGCGTGTAGCGTTTAAAGGTAGAAGCTGATGCAATTACTGCTCTCCATGGCGGTCTGTAGCGTATTAGCGATGTAGCAGCTGCGGATGTTGTTGGGCGTTGCTGGCCGAGCTCTGGCTGTGCTCCAAAGTGTGGCGGCTAGCGTTGATAAAAACAAGTTTCGCGGTAGTGTTGGTGAGGAAGACGACGGTCAGGCTTATAAAATCCCCAAAACTGCCATACCTGATTTTTCCTGTTTTACATCAATAATTTCCCTAAAGCTTCCTTTCTGGCGGCACTCACTTTCCACTTATCGCTCCACGCCCGGTTCTGTTATTGTGAAGATCAACCGCGAGAGACAGCGTGTATTGGCGCAGCCAAACTTGATACTGTTGCATGATTGGCTGTTGGGTGTCATACTCCCTCACGTTGCTAGAGTTACCACCAGAGGTGAGTGCCTTTGTTCGTACAACCAACTTGCTTTGCAACTTCTGGTTTTCTTCGAAGAAGAAGAAACAAGTTATCAAGCGTTTTTGCTCGAGCACATTTTTCTATTGATATTGATTGCGTGTCCTATCACGCTACTTATCGTTATCGTTTTGCTCGTAGCCCTAATTGTACATATATTGGTGAATTAGGGGCGTTTGATGAAACGAAACCGTCGGTAGCCTCCTCTTCTGACTAGTAGTTCAGGAGCGTAGTTCGAGGAACAGTCCACTTCTAAACAGTTGTACTTAGCCGCTGATTTGCATGTTCTGCTTTGATTAATATGGACCTTAACCCAGGGACAAATATGGGCTGACGCCCAGGGCGTGAGGCCCTCATGATGCAGGACCGCGCAGGTAACAACTTGCGATCATTATTTATATGAAGAGTGCGTGCGTTATGCGCGCAGTGTTATAAATCAGAATAATATTGTTTTTTCGCGTCACGAAAAGATTTCTGGCTTTTTGCGCCCAGAAAATCTTTCAGGGGCTTAAGAAGATCTACGCACAGTTTTATAAATGAGGCCCAGATTTTCGCACTCAGATAGAATTGGAAAGAAGTCAATCTACAGGAGATAAATGGTTAAGCAATGCAAATTATACTAGAGCCTAACTGCAGCTCTATTGACCATTATGTTTTATATTTGGATTGTAATCCCATCTTTCCCTTTTACATTAGAATATTTTAGGCATATTGGTTTAGAAAGGTAGAAATAAGTGCCTAGAAATTCGCAAAATGCAGGGAAATTAAGTGTTTGATGCAAAACAATTTCAGGGTGGATCCCCAGACCCCCATCATAAGTCGCTTTTACAGATCTGGAAACAAAACCTTGGCCTTTGTGTTTGCGCCAGGCCAGTTATGATTATGCCAAATGTTGGTGCCATCTAACTACCATCTACAAACTGGAAGCTAAAATGAACATACACTGACTGTTACCAAGCTGGGCTAAGCCCCGAACCTCCTCAAGGCCTCGAAAACGCCACTGGCACCAAATATTGTGATTGTATTATGACTTTATTCAAAATATTAAACTATGACTTCATATTTTTGTTTGGACAAACTGTATTATGACTTTTTTTGACAAACTATACTATGACGTTTTATGACTTTTTCAACATACTATAATATGACTATATTATTTTTTTGACATACTATACTATGACTTTTTATGATTTTGTTTACATACTATACTATGACTTTTTATGATTTTGTTTAAATACTATACTATGACTTTTTTTATTCTTTTTGACATACTAGCCTATACTATGACTTTTTTCGACATACTATGACTTTTTATGACTTTATTCAACATACTATACTATGAAATTTTATGCCTTTTTTCGACATACCATACAATGACTTTTTATGATTTTTGCTTTACATATTTAACCTTTAGGCGGTTTTACACACTGCCGCAGCGTCTGTGGCGTGGTTTCTGTTGCGTGGATTTTCTGTGTCCTCCACACCAGAAGCGTGTCTGGCCGAGCGCTGCTCCTGCTACTAGGTACAGGGAGGGCTGATCTCGGGGACATAGTGCCGACAGATTCAAACTCTGAACAATGGGTAAGTGGGCTGTCTGTTTATAACAACTTTGTGTAGCTGTAAAGAGCCTATATAGCTTAGCTGATGTTGGACAGTCACTCAGAACACTACACTACGTTGTTATTGGAGCCTATCCTACCCTTTATATATGCCTACTGATTAAAGCAAGACATCTTCGGTATTGACAGCAAAATATGTTACAGAATATTTCGTTCTGTATGACAGGTGCAACATTTGAAAATCTTTTCTCTGAAATTTTTTATCTACATTGATGTCAAAACCTCGAGACCTCGAGACCCCTTTCACTTCCCCCACCCAGACTTTATCCTGTCGGTCTGGGGATCGAACCCACGACCTCCTGGTCACGTGCGTCTCTAACCTTCAGGCCACCACTGTTGAGCTGTGTCTTCTCTCCACTGTTCCAATGACTCCTGATCCAACTGGATTTTATTGTACTTTAAATTTTGCAATGTTAAACTGTTAAATAACCATTCCTTCATTTATCTAGTTTAGTTTGTATTTCACTCCAGATTTGCTTATCATAAGAAAATATTCTAAATGTTATTTTCTTACCATCCATTAAAATAGTTCTCCATGAACCTCTCTGTAAATAAAATGTTGGGACTGTGGCTGACTGTCCAGCGATTTAAGAGTCCCACTGGGATGTTTACAGTTGTTTCTGTTGAGTCAGCAGAGTGTGGCTAAAAAACACTAAGAAAACTAGTGAATTTTCAGAATAAATGCTTTGAAGACTAAAATGAATGTGTCGACAATGAAAAGTCTTTCAGCTGGGGCGGCCTCTAGCTCACCCAGTAAGAGCGTTCGCCCCATGTAGGCTGAGTCCTGCAGCGGTGCAGCGTTCGACTCCGACCCGCTTCCCTTTGCTGCGTGTCATCCCCCATCTCTCTCCCCCTTTCACATCTATCCGCTTTCAAATAAAAAGGGAAAAGCCCCCAAAAAATTATCTTAAAAAAGAAAATGCTTTCTGCTTGAAACAATCATTTCTTTTTGACAGAACTGTGACACACGCTTTATGAAATAAACCTCAAATAGTTTAAACTCTTTTATTAGGAAGTCGTTCAAAATAAAACATTCATGTGACAAAACTTAAATATTCATTTGAACAGAAATAAGTGGCTCCAGATGTTTCCACGGCAGCTTTTAAAACTGCCGTAGTATTCTCTATCTTTAACAAATCAAAACTACGTGTTCATCTGATGTTCCTGCTGCAGACATTTGTTTAAATTAATTCAAACTGATGCTGATACAAGTTCCACAACAAGAAATCAGAAGAATAAAAGAATCAAAGTCTGTATGTTTTTTATCATGTCGTGTTGGTCCACGGATCTTTCCCCGTCTTCTCCTGGAAAACAAAGTGTTACGATCAGCGGTGTGAAACCAGCAGACTTTAGATCATGTGTGAAACTGATTTTAAAGATTTAAAAAAGATAATAACCTACCTGGTACTTCCTGTAGTGTGTCTGGCTTCTGCAGTGCTGCAGTTTGGCTTCGTCCTCATCAGCGTAGATCAGCTGACACAAGTTACAGAAGTAACCAACAACCGGTCGAATAAACTCCACTCCTGGAAAACATAGAAGATAATGTGCATTCATTTTTGCACAAATAGAAAATAATGTTCACAAAGGTGAACTATGAACATTGAACACTATGACTTTTTTGACATACTATAATATGACATGATGACATTTTTCAACATACTATACAATTACTTTTTATGAGAATTTTTTTGACATAATATACTATTACTTTTTAAAAACTTTTTTAACATACTATACTATGACTTTTTGATACTTTCTTCAACATACTATAATATGACTTGACATTTTTCAACATACTATACTATGCCTTTTTATAAAATTTGTCAACATACTATACTATGACTTTCTTTTTTTTTACTTTTTTCGACATAGTATAATGACTTGACATTTTTCAACATACTATACTATGCCTTTTTATAAAATTTGTCAACATACTATACTATGACTTTTTTTTTACTTTTTTCGACATAGTATAATATGACTTGATGACATTTTTCAACATACTATACTATCACTTTTTTCGATATACTATACTATGACTTTTTATGACTTTTTTCAACATATTATACTATGACTTTCAATTAAATTTTTCAACATGCTATACAATGACTTTTTTCAACATACTATACTATGACATTTTATGAAATTTTTCGACATACCATACCGCATTTGACATTTGTATTGGGGCATACTAAATCTTTTTCTGGAGTACTAAATAGCATGGTGGTCCAAGCTCAGGCAGTCTATGTTCTTACCAACAGGTCTGGTGGGTTCCTGCAGCTCTGCAGCGCCCCCTGCAGGTCCAGGCTCTTGCTCTGAGTCCTGCAGCTCTGCAGCACCCCCTGCAGGTCCAGGCTGTTGCTCTGAGTCCTGCAGCTCTGCAGCGCCCCCTGCAGGTCCAGGCTCTTGCTCTGAGTCCTGCAGCTCTACAGCGCCCCCTGCAGGTCCAGGCCTTTGCTCTGAGTCCTGCAGCTCTGCAGCACCCCCTGTGGGTCCAGGCTCTTGCTCCGAGTCCTGCAGCTCTACAGCGCCCCCTGCCGGTCCAGGCTGTTGCTCCGAGTCCTGCAGCTCTGCAGCACCCCCTGTGGGTCCAGGCTCTTGCTCCGAGTCCTGCAGCCCAACAGCAGCAGCATTCTGCAAACAGAGCACACATCATTAGTGAGCATTCATCTCGTGTTCCTGACCTGCAGATATTCAGACACAGAGAGGCGAAGTCCCTCCACTTCCAAAGGACTCCACGAGACCTTAATTCAGAAGAAAAGGTGGAGTAAACGGGGGAGTTGTTTTTTTTATCTTGTTTGAATTAAGCCATGAATTACACATACGATGTTTGTCAATTTAAAAGATAATTTAGCGAGTGAAGAAAGTCTCAGTTTGTCGTTGGACCACTTAGTTTAGCGTCAAACCACTCGGTGAACTACATCTCTCGTCTCGCACAATATACGTCACCTCGCTCGCTCGCTAGCTTAGCTCTGTTCCCCAAAACACTTACCTGAGGACTTTTAGCCAGCGTCTTTTTAAGAGAATCTCCAGTAGAGTCTGGTTGATCCTCACGCTCCGAATGCTTCGATCCTGGTTCAAATGTCTCCTCCTGAACTTCAGGGTTTTTTTGAGTCTTGTCCGTGTCTGCAGTCTTTTTGGCTTTACATACGGCCTTCTTTGGAGTCTTTTTGCCTTTACATACGTCCTTCTCTGGAGTATGTTTTTCTTTACACCCATCTGTCTCTGAAATCTCTTTGTCCTCACACTCGTCTTTCACTTGAGTCGTTTTGCCTTTACATATGCCCTTCTTTGGAGTATTTTTGCCTTTACATACATCCTTCTTTGAAGTAGGTTTGTCTTTACACTCCTCTGTCTCTTCTTGATATCTCTTTGTCCTCACATTCTTCTTTCACTTGAGTCTTTTTGGTTTTACACTCGTCCATCTCTGGACTCTCTGCAGTCGATCCTTCCTTTTCATGGATCTTTAGCTTTTCTTTGTCCGAGTCTCTTCACTCTTCTCAGTGGCTTTCTTGTCTTTCTTTTTAGTCACAGAGTCTTCCTCGTGGGTCTTTTTCTTTTTAACGCCTTGTTTTCTGGACTCGTTTTAGACAAAGATTCTTTTTCTAAAGTGGTTTTACTGCCCGAGTCTTTCTCCGGTCTTGTTCTGGTGGTCTTTTCTGACACGGCTTTGGCAACAGGTTCAGTTTCTGGAGTCTTTTTCGCTTCTGGCTTCTTCTCTGGAGTCTGTGACGCGGACTCCTTTTCTAAAGATTTCTCTTTGACAGTTTTGGACTTGGACTCTTTCTCTGGAGTCTCTTTAGACAAGTCTTTCTCTGGTGTGTTCTTAGACATGGACTCTTTCTCTGGAGTCTTGTTCGAGGATTCCTTCCTCCCCGTAGACTTCCTCTCGTCAGACTTGTCCCTGCTTCGTCTCTCGCTCTTCTTGCTCTCCTTCCTATCCTCCTTGTCCTCGACCACTGGAACCGGCCAACTGTGTAGACTAGGGAGGCAAGAAAACATTGATATGCTTGAGTATATGTGACATTGTGCGTTGAAAAAAATCACCTGCTTACATTATCCAAAATATATGGAATAGGGCTGCAGCTATCGACTATTTTAGTAGTCGAGTATTCTACTGATTATTCCATCGATTAATCAGAAAAAAAACTAACCGAGCCCAACAGCCCCTGTTGCTCCTGTTGAAAACAGCCACCACCTTGTGGCCAATCTGCTCCATATTGTGCACACAGCCTCAGCGGACCATGTGACACACACACACACGCAACACAGACACACACAAACACACACACACACACACAGCCAGCTTGTGGCCGATCTACTCCATATTTTGCACACCACCTCAGAAGACCATGGGGGATTAGTGGGTCGAGTTGTGTTCACGAATGTTACTGTAACGCAACACTTCCTGTTTTTACTGCAACCTATAGGAAGAGTGTCCGGCGAGACTACTTGCTAAATTTTCCTGCAGATCGGACTCACGCTCTAGGAGCAAAAGTAGGTTTTGCATAAATCAGGATTTTTATGGAAAAATAATATAGCCGGAAATGGGCGTGGCTTATGTGACAAGATACAGCTGAATTTGGGTAACGCGTGGATGCCGGATGCTGCCTTGCATGCGTGGATCATGCCGCCTCGGGGGAATTCTGTTTTGTTACATACAATAGGCGGTGGCCTACCGTGCCTAAAGTGACTTGAGGAATCATTTCAGCCCTAATATTCAATCGTAACCACCGTATCCTGATTAAATGCTGGGTAACAAATGCAATACTTTTTAGGCAACGACCGAATTGCCGCGAAGTACTGAGTATCAAAAAATGCCTCGTCATTCAATACCCAATTTAAATACCTAAGGAAGAAATCTCATCAGTGTCAATGAGCCAATCAGCACGCAGCATGCTTCTACCAAGATCTAATAATGTTTGTGATTGGATGTCTCTGTTACTGTGTGTGTGTGTGTGTATATATGTCTGTCTCTGTGTGTGTGTGTGTGTGTGTGTGTGTGTGTGTGTGTGTGTGTGTGTGTGTGTGTGCGCGTCTACATCGTAGAGACATGCAGGAAAAACTCTACGTTGCACAGAGACGGACTCTGCGCTGGGACATAAATACAAATGTGTAATGTTGTAATTTATTTTTTGTTTTATAAAATTGATATCCACAAAAAGTCTCGTCTAGGAACCGGTATCGAAGTCACGGTATTGGTTATCGAATACTTTTTAACCCAACCCACCCTTTATTGTATTACGTATCGTATTGCAAGATTATTGCCAATACACAGCACAGTGACGACACAGACACATACACGTTACAGACAGACAGACACACACACACACACGTTACAGAGACAGACAGACAGACAGTAAATGAGCAGAGAAATGTGAGGAGAAGAAGAGGCGTCTCTGACCCCTCGCTGAGTCTCTTGTACGTGGTGGAGATGTAGGCACAGATTCTGTGGTTGTTGATCACGACTCGCTGACAGGCCAGCTCATTAACAACTCTCCGAGCCTCAGAAGAAGTCGACATCTCGATGAAAGCCTGAAACACACAAACACTGAAGATAAAGAGATGTCATCATATGTAAACTTTATTTTATTTTCATATTGTTTTTTTATTCCACTCATAAGAACAGACACATTTAATAATCTAGCCATAATTTATTGGCTGTATTATCTTACATATCCATGATCGAAAAGGAGCTGGAAGACAAAAATTCTATTTTACCAGCTTCGTTCTCAGATGATACAACAAACAGAAGTCAAAACTATACTTCTAACTGAACTGCTTTATGGTGCACAAGCAGGGCGGTGTATCGCCACCGATTTCACTCTAATCTGCTGAATCATTAAAAGGATTGAGGTTTACATTATGAAATGACCCAAAAACAGTTACATTAATGTATTTTTTTTTATTTAAGATAAACACAATGAAGTGCAGCCCTACAGACTCTACAGTCAGTGAGTTTTGGGAGACATGTCATTTACATATCTGGGCCCTATCTTGCACCCGGCGTAGCACAAAGCCCGACCCAAGTGTCTTTGCTAGTTTAAGACCGACCCAGTTGTCAGTTTCCCGTCCAGCGCCCGCGTCGTTTAAATAACAAGTGCACCTGCCGGTCTCACAGGAGGTGTGTTCAGGTGCATTCTAGAGTATTGCATTGGGAAGTGATCGGCCATTGACCAACAAAACCTGGTCTAAAGTCAATAACGCAGCATTTCATTGTTATTTTAACAGAGCATTGGTAAAATGCTTCTAGGCTCGTGCACAGCCGTGCATACTATGCTTGTTACACACACAGGGACACAGCAGCACACACAGCGCAGAAGATTACAAATAAAAATATTGAGGTGTAAATCCTCCATCATAACAGCAATGCTCCGAGCTCCAAACGCGCCTGGCTTTTAAAGGGAATGGCAGATGATTCAATTCAATTCAATTTTATTTATAGTATCAAATCATAACATAAGTTATCTCGAGACACTTTACAGATAGAGTAGGTCTAGACCACACTCTATAATTTACAAAGCCCCAACAATTCCAACAATTCCAGTAATTCCCTGATCTCTGATTGGTTTATTGCATGCTACGCCCAGAGTGATAGAGAAAGACAGAGTGGCGACACTCCCATTGCACTCCGTCGTACGCTTTTTGCCGCCTACTTCCGGGGTATGCAGTCTCGCATAGTTCCAAACAATCCATTGGACGTGCCCTAAACACACCTGCACCAGGCGCTTCACACCATGCGCTTAGATCGTTAAAATAGGACCCTTGGAAGTGAAAAGTCAAGGGATTGCTTTTAAAATGGCCATGCTAGTTTTTTTTTTTTTTATCTTTGGTGCATTTTTAACCCCATCCCCAACAAGATAGCATGACAATAGCCGCTTTCTGACTGGAGGGATTTTTACAGTTCCTAGAACTCTTTTTCTCCTGTTCCGACTGGACCAATTTGGGAATTATTAAGCTCCACTGACCACAGTTCCTGTAACTCTTCAGGGCAGGGTCTTTTCCCTTTTCCACATAGTGGTGATTAGATGGCTGTGATTATTATAACAAAAGGTCAGTCCCTATGGCCACTTGGCCAGTGTGAATGCAAATTATAAAACCGATTTTGGGGGGAGAGTAGTTAGTTGAACTGTTTAGAAGTGGACTGGTCCTATAAATATGTTCCTGTAACTACTTGGTCAGAAAGAGGCTATAGTTGGTACCAATGGATTCCTTAGGTCTTCTAGTTTCATATGATACAGACAGAATTTCTTGCTCAAGTTCAAATATTTCAACTTGCATGAATTCGGAGATTTCCTGTCTTCTGCCTCGTTTGCGCTGCTGCGAATTGGCCTCTATTCTCCTCTTTGCACCGACTTTGTATTTAATAACGCCTCAGTTTGAACGCACCATAAGACTGAAACTCAAATTTTTAGGAGTGGGATAATAAAAACATATTAGCAGGAAGCCCAAAAGCCATAACCACTTTAAAGTCACACATGCACTGACTTCACAGTCTTACCTCCAATCCCCAGACTATGTCCTACCCACATACTATGCAATATTTAAGACTTAATATTTAATACTTTTGATAATATTGACAATTCTGTGCAATTTCATTACTGTTGCAATAGCATTACTCCACTTCACAGTGCATATCACACTGTACATAAAACCATATCTACCTTTATATATATGTATATAGCGTCTCAGGACTGTGCATCTTACCCCCCCCCCCCTTATTTTGCAGTACTTATTTTATTACATGTTAATTTCTCCTGCGTACATGTTGACAGTGAAAAAGGAGTTGCTTTCAATCTCGTTGCCACGTGTATAACAACAATAAAGGCATTCTATTCTACATGAAAACAAGACCTTTGAGGTGTGTGTTTCAGAGAATAGTTTCTGACCTTGTTGCCCGGGGGACCCTGTAAAGTGAGCGGCCGTCCCAAACCTTTGACCAGACTGAGGAAGCTGGCGTCGCTGTAGGGAAGCGGCGGGATGTTGTTGAAGAAAACCACTCGGCCGGACCAGGAAGAAGACTGCAAACACACAGCGACACAACGCAGAATGGTAACGACAGAGTCTGAACGAGAGCCAATGGCATTATCACACGTAGAGTTGGGCTGATACTTTCTAACAACGCTGGCATCATGAGTTTATGCATCGATCATCAACCGCGTAACTCAGCCCTGAAGAAAATCTACCTTAAAGAAAAGTAATGATGATTTTATTCCGTTACGACTGACTGTTAAAGTAGATAAAACAAAGGTCTATGGTGTTCATGCTCTGCATTCTGAGTTTAGAAAAACATACAGCTGTTAAAAACATAATAATAAATATATTTTAAAGGCAGGGTTGGTAACATTTTCCAATAAAGATTTTTTATATATGTTTGAAATGGTCTTTGCACTCCACCAGCAATAAATAACTTCTGGGCTCTGAAGAATGAGCGAAGACCGGTCATCTCTAGCAGCTGTAATCCTGTAAAAACTCCCACCAATGGTGCCTTGCTGTGAGCTTGGAAAGCACCAATAAAATGCCGCCTTGTTTGTACCCACGGTTACCGCTGCCACGGCTACTTGCAACCGCCCGCAAATCTTAAAAACGCTCTACTAGGGCTGCTCGATTATGGAAAAAAATATAATCACGATTATTTAACACGATTAATCGTTGACTTCTGGAAAGATGTTGCAATTATTGAACTTAAAAAAACAGTGGAAAAAGTTAAGTAAATCATACGACTGAAATTTGCCTTAATACTTTTCCTATTTAAACTTTATTTTTTCATTCAGAACACAAGAGAAAATAAGAGTTTACTTGCAAAACATAATGCGCTAAATAATAGTTTTTCTCGATTATTCTGTTGTTGTGATCGTTGGGAGTCGAAATCATAATCACGATTACATTTTGATTAATTGCACAGCCCTACGCTCCACCATCGCGTTCCCGTCTAAAGGGTAAAAACGGACTGTGCGGTATTGTTGTTGTTATGTTTTGGTTTGGTGCTACTAGGGAGAGAAGTAGAAGGAAGGTTCTACGTAAGCACGTGGACTTGGTGGTGTTGTGTGGCAGTGCTTCACACTACCACCTAGCCGCCTGGTGTGCATACTACATCGAATTTCACACACTTTTGCGTCACCATATGCACGCAGATTTACCCCCCAAAACACTCATCTAAATGCGTAATAAAAAGTGAGAACACAACGCCACTTTTGCGTTTTCTCCACAGATCGTTTCCGTCTAAACATAGCCTCAGTGAGCACCTTTCCTCGTGACCAACCCTGCTTTTAAAGCTCCGGTATTGGATCTGTTCTTGTTATTGGTCGATACGCAAGTTCAGGTCTCAGAATCGGTATCAGGAAGGAAAAAAAAAAAACGGTATTGGAACATCTCTATTCACATGATGCCAATGTGTGTTAGTTACGTTTTATAAGCTTTAATATTTACTACTTACTTTGTGTTTATCTTTGACTTCTTCACCTGCAACAAACAGACCAGAAGATACAAATCAAACGGTAATAAAAACATTTTTAAAAGATTAAATGTTACATTTGATGATCTTTGCAGTGAGTCTGGTTTTAAGGACTATGCCGAGCTCCTGTCAGTCCCTCTGGGTTTACCGTTAGCGTCTTGGGACTGGTCTTCTCCCAGTTCATCCAGAGTGATGCAGTTCTCCAGGTCGACTGGGAAATCTTGCTCCTCCTGGATAACACACACACACACAAACAGACAACACACACACACACACACACACACACACACACAGAGGACACACAACAGACGGACGGACAAAGAGACAGACAGAGAGAGAAAAAGAGAGAGAGAGAAAGAAAGACACACACAGACACACAATTTAATAGTTGATGACAATTCCGTTCATCTTTGCAGTTTCAACTAACTAAAAATATTTACATGTAACTCACTGTAGATACTTTAACTTCCTGTTGCATAATGTAAGACTGACTTAGATAGCCCGCTGTGTAAAATGCATTTTATTGCTCTTTATTAAAATGTGATGTTCCAGTGTGTTGTGTGTCTGTACCCGGTTATCCTCCAGCCGACTCTCCTCTCCTTCCTCCTCCTCCATAGATTCCTCCTCCTCTTCCACCTTCTTCTCCTCCGTTACTTTCTCCTGTTCGCCAGCCTCTCCATCCTTCATCTCCTCCTCCTCTTCTTTATCTGAAACAGACATCAGAACAGTTGTTTTATGAGGGTGACTTTGGGTTTTTAAAAACATAAAAACATCCACGTAATTGCATTCGCTAAACCCACGCGCATAGCACTGGTAAACATAATGACCGGGTCGCATTAGTATGAAGGTAAATATGGTGCAAAACGTGAGAGCTTGTAGAATACAATGTGAGAACTTGCAGAACAAAAAAATTTAACTTGTATGTTAAAATTTGCACTTGTAAAATAAAAATGTGCACTTGTAAAATAAAAATTTGCACTTGTAAAATAAAAATTTGCACTTGTAAAATAAAAATTTGCACTTGTAAAATAAAAATGTGCACTTGTAAAATAAAAATTTGCACTTGTAAAATAAAAATTTGCACTTGTAAAAATTATTCACATTTGAAGTCACAAAGAAAAAAACATGAGAGCTTGTAAAAAAATCTGAACTTGTAAATTGGAATTTGCACTTGTAGAAAAAATATTCACAAATGTGTAGATTGATATTTGCATGAACACAATGACAGCTACAGCACTTGTAATGCAACATTTACTCATGTACTTTTTTTTACTCAGGTTGATTTTCCATCACAACCACAACTCAGTGATTACAACCTCTCGAATCTGTCACTGTATGCGCTCTCTCGCATGACAAAGAAGCGAATCCGCCCCTACGACTTTTGCAACACTTGTTGCGATACATTTGGTGCAAAACTAATTTGTACCTGTGGACTTAGGCTGTGGAGCTCTGATCCAACAGAACGGGGAAAGCAGGGTTTTATCGCCAGATGAGGGACAACTCTGTCCGGCTTATTTAGCTATGTCGCATGGAAGCCTGGTTGAATAGCAAGCTAAGCGTTAGCTAACTAACCAACCAGCCTGATTCTAAATAAATACCTTTTAATTATCTTAACACTTTTTAACAGTCAAACTGAAACACTGGCGGTGAGCTCCAGGTCCTGCAGCCGCAGACGGACCGTCACCAGCGGGTATCGGCCAGCGAAGAACATCGCTATTATTGCCAGAAAGCTTCGCTGCCGACCTCGACCTGCAGTGCAGACTCCAGCGGGACACAGAGAGCCCCGCACCGGTAGCATCGGCACATCCCCGGCCATGACCACAGCTAGCTTTGCTGATGTTGTGCCTCACTGCCAATCATTGCACCGGCAGGCAGCAACAATAGCTTCTGCAGAATTACATCCACCTCGGCGGGCAGCAGCAATTATTTTTGCCGGAATAATGCGTCATCTCTTAACCCCGTTGCTGCCGAGATTTGCACCCAGGTAGCAAGGAAATGATAGTCTGATAAAACATTGATGTCTCTAAACGTTGTAAAATTATAATCATCATTGATGAACATGACAAAGGAATGTATATAGCCTACATTTTAATTAAACAGTAGCTACTTTGCCTTATAAAATCATTATTTCCCCTTATGGATGGAAGTCTTGGCAGGGATGCAGAACTTGGCACGTGTTACCCGCTGATGACGGTCCGTCTGCGGCTGCAGGACCTGGAGCTCACCGCCAGTGTTTCAGTTTGACTGTTAAAGTGTTTAGATAACTAAAAGGTATTTATTTAGAAGCTGGTTAGTTAGCTAACGCGAGCTTGCTATTCCACCTAACACGTGTGAGGCTGCTACCGGGTCGCGGGGCTCTCTGTGTCCCGCTGGAGCTCCGACTGCAGGTCGAGGTCGGCAGCGAAGCTTTCTGGCAATAATAGCGATGTTGCTCCGCTGGCCGATACCGCTGATGCGGTCCGTCTGCGGCTGCAGGACCTGGAGCTCACCGCCAGTGTTTCAGTTTGACTGTTAAAAAGTGTTAAGATAATTAAAAGGTATTTATTTAGAATCAGGCTGGTTGGTTAGTTAGCTAACGCTGGCGCTGCTATTCAACCAGGCTTCCATGTGACATAGCTAAATAAGCCGGACAGAGTTGTCCCTCATCTGGCGATAGAAACCCTGCTTTCCCGTTCTGTTGGATCAGAGCTCCACAGCCTAAGTCCACAGGTACAAATTAGTTTTGCACCAAATGTATGCGCAACAAGTGTTGCAAAGTCGGCAGCAGATTCGCCTCTTGGTGATGCGCGCAGGGCATACAGTGACAGATTCGAGAGGTTGTAATCACTGAGTTGTGGTTGTATGGAAAATCAACCTGAGTAAAAAAAGTACATGAGTAAATGTTGCATTACAAGTTTGCAGCTGTCATTGTGTTCATGCAAATATCAATCTACACATTTTGAATATTTTTCTACAAGAATTTCAATTTACAAGTTCAGATTTTTTTACAAGCTCTCATTTTTTTTTCTTTTGTGACTTCAAATGTGATATTTATTTTACCAAGTGCAAATTTTTATTTTACAAGTGCGCAAATTTTTACCGACAGTCTGAACATTTTATTTTACAAGTGCAAATTTTATTTTACAAGTGCAAATTTTTATTTTACAAGTGCACATTTTTATTTTACAAGTGCAAATTTTAACATACAAGTTAAATTTTTTTGTTCTGCAAGTTCTCACATTGTATTCTACAAGCTCTCACGTTTTGCACCATATTTACCTTCATACATTAGCAGGCATTTGACCATAGCTGGTTGGTCAGGGGATAAGACCTGAACAAATCAGGTTACGTTACCTTGCGTAAGCACGGCGCCTGGCCAATAATAGTGATTGAAGGGCGGGTCTTAGGAATCGTAATTTCACCATGAATTTCACAGCCGGGAAAAAGACCTCCACAGCGCAAACAGATGTGCTGGGCTCGGTGGAAGCTAACAGAAGCTAGCTGGCGTAAGCCGACAGCTGACCAGGTGTCTCAAATCTACCAGGTGATCGGAGGAGACAGGGACTACGTGAACTTGAAAGAGTCCGTCAGTTAACAGTTGATGGACGGTGAGTAACGTAGCAACGCTACACAGGCTGGCAGCAGCACAGAGTCCAGACTTGATAAGTCACAGCAGGGGATAGAAAGGTGTTGAGAATGACCAACAACTAATCTAAAACTCGCGGATTGTGAAGCGGCGTGAATATGGGTTTCAACCAAATTGCAGAAAATTAACATGGATGCATGGATATGTTTTATGGGTTCCATACAACGTTATATGCAGGTACAATTAATAACTTTCATTAAATTTTGGTTTGTTGTGTTCATTCATAGTTTTGATGCCTTCAGTGAGAATCTACAATGTAAATAGTCATGAAAATAAAAAGGAAACATTAAAATGAGAAGGTGTGTCCAAACTTTGTGTGTGTGTGTGTGTGTGCGCGCGCGCGTGTGCGTGTGCGTGTGTGTGTGTGTGTGTGTACACAGTGAGGAAAATTAGTATTTGAACACCCTGCTATTTTGCAAGTTCTCCCACTTGGAAATCATGGAGGGGTCTGAAATTGTCGTCGTAGGTGCATGTCCACTGTGAGAGACATAATCCTAAAAAAAAAAAGAAAAATCCAGAAATCACAATGTATGATTTTTTAAACTATTTATTTGTATGATACAGCTGCAAATAAGTATTTGAACACCTGAGAAAATCATTGTTAATATTTGGTAAAGTAGCCTTTGTTTGCAATTACAGAGGTCAAACGTTTCCTGTAGTTTTTCACCAGGTTTGCACACACTGCAGGACTCCACACAGATCTTCTCTAGATCAGTCAGGTTTCTGGGCTGTCGCTGAGAAACAGAGTTTGAGCTCCCTCCAAAGATTCTCTATTGGGTTTAGATCTGGAGACTGGCTAGGCCATGCCGGAACCTTGATATGCTTCTTACAGAGCCACTCCTTGGTTATCCTGGCTGTGTGCTTCGGCTCATTGTCATGTTGGAAGACCCAGCCTCGACCCATCTTCAATGCTCTAACTGAGGTAAGGAGGTTGTTCCCCATAATCTCGCAATACATGGCCCCGGTCATCCTCTCCTTAATACAGTGCAGTGGCCCTGTCCCATGTGCAGAAATACACCCCCAAAGCATGATGCTACCACCCCATGCTTCACAGTAGGGATGGTGTTCTTGGGATGGTACTCATCATTCTTCTTCCTCTAAACACGGTTAGTGGAATTATGACCATAAAGTTCTATTTTGGTCTCATCTGACCACATGACTTTCTCCCATGACTCCTCTGGATCATCCAAATGGTCATTGGCAAACTTAAGACGGGCCTTGACATGTGCTGGTTTAACCCTTGTGTTGTCCTTCGGGTCCCAGTGACCCGAAGGACAACACAAGGATTATGTACTTCCGTTTACTTTGTTGAGAATTGCTCTCTAAACCCTGTTTCTTGTAAAGTAAGTAAGTCAAGTTTATTTCTAGAACACATTTAAACACAGTTTAAGCTGACCAAAATGCTGTACAAACAAGAACTAAGGTGCTGTATTAACCCTTGTTTAGAGAGCAATTCTCAACAAAGTAAACGGAAGTACAAAATCCTTGTGTTGTCCTTCGGGTCACTGGGACCCGAAGGACAACACAAGGGTTAAGCAGGCGAACCTTCCGTGCCATGCATGATTTCAAACCATGACGTCTTAGTGTATTACCAACAGTAACCTTGGAAACGGTGGTCCCAGCTCTTTTCAGGTCATTGACCAGCTCCTCCTGTGTAGTCCTGGGCTGATTTCTCACCTTTCTTAGGATCATTGAGACCCCACGAGGTGAGATCTTGCATGGAGCCCCAGTCCGAGGGAGATTGACAGTCATGTTTAGCTTCTTCCATTTTCTAATGATTGCTCCAACAGTGGACCTTTTTTCACCAAGCTGCTTGGCAATTTCCCCGTAGCCCTTTCCAGCCTTGTGGAGGTGTACAATTTTGTCTCTAGTGTCTTTGGACAGCTCTTTGGTCTTGGCCATGTTAGTAGTTGGATTCTTACTGATTGTATGGGGTGGACAGGTGTCTTTATGCAGCTAACGACCTCAAACAGGTGCATCTAATTTAGGATAATAAATGGAGTGGAGGTGGACATTTAACAGGTCTAACAGGTCTTCGAGGGTCAGAATTCTAGCTGATAGACAAGTGTTCAAATACTTATTTGCAGCTGTATCATGTATCAAGTGGGAGAACTTGCAAAATAGCAGGGTGTTCAAATACTTATTTTCCTCACTGTGTATATGTGTGTGTGTGTATGTATGTATCTATCTATCTATCTATCTATCTATCTATCTATCTATCTATCTATCTATCTATCTATCTATCTATCCCGGCCCTAATATATATATATATATATGTGTGTATATATATATGTGTATATATATATATATATATATATATACACACATATATATATATATGTGTATATATATATATGTGTATATATATATATATGTGTATATATATATGTGTATATATATATGTATATATGTATATATATGTATGTATATATATATGTGTGTGTATATATATATGTGTATGTATATATGTATATGTGTATGTATGTATGTATATATATGTGTATGTATGTATATGTATATATATATGTATATATATATATATATATATATGTATATATATGTGTATATATATATATATACATGTGTGTATATATGTATGTATATATGTGTGTGTGTATATATATATATATTAGGGCCGGGATAGATAGATAGATAGATAGATAGCGTTAATTAAGATTAATTAATTCCAGACTTTAATACGTTAATTAATTACACAAAAAATAACACGTTTAACATTTTTTAGGCATTTTAATCACACTTATTTTTGCACTGCGGGATGTTTGTGTGTATATATATGTATGTGTATGTATATATATGTGTATATATATGTGTATATATATGTGTATATATATGTATATATATATGTGTATATATATGTATATATATATGTATATGTATATATATATATATGTATATGTATATATATATACAGTAAACCCAGTGGGACTGACAGGAGCTCGGCATAGTCCTTAAAAGCGGACTCACTGCAAAGATCATCAAATGTAACATTTAATCTTTTAAAAATGTTTTTATTACCGTTTGATTTGTATCTTCTGGTTTGTTGCAGGTGAAGAAGTCAAAGATAAACACAAATTAAGTAGTAAATATTAATGCTTATAAAACGTAACTAACACACATTGGCATCATGTGAATAGAGATGTTCCAATACCGTTTTTTTTTTTCCTTCCTGATACCGATTCTGAGACCTGAACTTGCGTATCGACCAATAACAAGAACAGATCCAATACCGGAGCTTTAAAAGCAGGGTTGGTCACGAGGAAAGGTGCTCACTGAGGCTATGTTTAGACGGAAACGATCTGTGGAGAAAACGCAAAAGTGGCGTTGTGTTCTCACTTTTTATTGCGCATTTAGATGAGTGTTTTGGGGGGTAAATCTGCGTGCATATGGTGACGCAAAAGTGTGTGAAATTCGAGTATGCACACCAGGCGGCTAGGTGGTAGTGTGAAGCACTGCCACACAACACCACCAAGTCCACACGCTTACGTAGAACCTTCCTTCCCTAGTAGTACCAAACCAAAACATGGCGAAGAGAACAACAAAAGCTGACAATTTTGTCTGGACAGATGAGGAGGTGGAGTTATTGCTCCAAACCATGCACACACACACACACAGGTGCGCGTGACACACACACACACACACTCGCACAGTCCGTTTTTACCCTTTAGACGGGAACGCGATGGTGGAGCGTAGGGCTGTGCAATTAATCAAAATGTAATCGTGATTATGATTTCGACTCCCAACGATCACAACAACAGAATAATCGAGAAAAACTATTATTTAGCGCATTATGTTTTGCAAGTAAACTCTTATTTTCTCTTGTGTTCTGAATGAAAAAATAAAGTTTAAATAGGAAAAGTATTAAGGCAAATTTCAGTCGTATGATTTACTTAACTTTTTCCACTGTTTTTTTAAGTTCAATAATTGCAACATCTTTCCAGAAGTCAACGATTAATCGTGTTAAATAATCGTGATTATATTTTTTTCCATAATCGAGCAGCCCTAGTAAGAGCCGTTTTTTAAGATTTTGGCGGTTGCAAGTAGCCGTGTAGCGGTAACCGTGGGTACAAACAAGGCGGCATTTTATTGGTGCTTTCCAAGCTCACAGCAAGGCACCATTGGTGGGAGTTTTACAGGATTACAGCTGCTAGAGATGACCGGTCTTCGCTCATTCTTCAGAGCCCAGAAGTTATTTATTGCTGGTGGAGTGCAAAGACCATTTCAAACATATATAAAAAACTTTATTGGAAAATGTTACCAACCCTGCCTTTAAAAATATATTTATTATTATGTTTTTAACAGCTGTATGTTTTTCTAAACTCAGAATGCAGAGCATGAACACCATAGACCTTTGTTTTATCTACTTTAACAGTCAGTCGTATCGGGAATAAAATCATCATTACTTTCTTTAAGGTAGATTTTCTTCAGGGCCGAAGTTCGGTGGTTCCAGATCGATGCATAAACTCCACGATGCCAGCGTTGTTAAAAAGTATCAGCCCAACTCACGTGTGATAATGCCATTGGCTCTCGTTCAGACGTTACCATTCTGCGTTGTGTCGCTGTGTGTTTTGCAGTCTTCTTCCTGGTCCGGCCGAAAGTGGTTTCTTCAACAACATCCCGCCCGTCTCTACCACACGCCAGCTTCCTCAGTCTGGTCAAAGGTTTGGGGACCGGCTCGCCTACTTTTACAGGGTCCCCCGGAGCAACAGAGGTCAGAAACTATTCTCCTGAAACACACACCTCAAAGGTCTTGTTTTCATGTAGAATAGAATGCCTTTATTGTTGTTATACACGTACATAACTAGATTGAAAGCAACCTTTCTTTCACTTGTCAACATGTAACAAGAGGAGAGAAATTAACATGTAATAAAATAAGTACTGCAAAATAAGGGGGTAAGGTGCACAGTCCCTGAGATGCTATTAAAGGTAGATATGGTTTTATGTACAGTGTGATATGCAGTGTGAAATGGAGTAATGATATTGCAACAGTAATGAATCTTCCACAGAATTGTCAATATTATCAAAAGCATAAATATTAAGTCCTTTAATATTGCATATAGTTGTGGGTTTGATGATCGTCTGGGGGTTGGAGGTGACCCTGTGAAGTCAGTGCATGTGTGACTTTAAAGTGGTTATGCGTTTGCCTCCTACATACATTATTTTATTATCCCAGTCTTATCCATCCCATCCCATAAACATACATATGAGACACATATGACAGACATACACACACAACATACAGACATGAGACAGACCCCCACCACCCACCACACATAATAATTATTACATCCATACACACATATTATTACATTTATTATTACGCATACATATGCATTATATTATTACTTTCATTCATTGCATGCATGCATATGCATTTATTGCACAGACATACATGCATGCATTTATTACATATATGTGACATGTGCATACATGCATATTATTACATGCATATGTGCATACGTATTATTATTATTATACATAGATATTATTACATGCATATTTATTATATATTTATATATTTATATATTTTTATATATTTATTTATTATATTTTTTTATATATATATATTTTTGACAGAGAGAGATAGAGACAGATAGAGACATGCATATGTGATTTTTTTGGAGACAGACAGACCGACCAAGCGACCACACACCATACACACACAACCATGAGAGAGAGGCAGAGACATGCAGAAGGCAGAAAATTTATGTTATTATTAAAGAAATATATGTGTATATATATATGTAAAAATATATATATAGAGAAGAAAATATAGAGTATATGTATATATATATATGAGTATATAATATATATATATATATATAGAGAGAGAGAGTATAGTGTCCACAACATACAACTTGTTTAAGATGGGATGATTAAGTTTTTTTTGGAATGTGTGTTTTTTTCAAAGAAATTTTATTAAATAAGGTTGGTTTTTTTTTTGTTTGAGTTTATAAGTTTGAGGCAGAAAAGAGAGACACAGAGACACAGAGAGGGCCGGGGCGCCATGAAAGGACCAGGACGGAGCACACACCATTGTGTATGAGAGAAGAAAGGAAAAGTGAGAAAGCTTAGTGGAAGATGTGGGGTAGAGGCAGTGTTATATATGTATATATATATATATATATATATATGTGTGTGTATGGTATATGGTGGTATGTATATATAAGGTATGTAGAAAAGTATATGGATATGGAAAGAGAAAGGAGTGAGACGGACAGAGGAAAGGAATGTGAGGTGAAAACCTATTTATTGTTATAATGTATATGTAAATTTTTTTTTTGAGTTTAACTGAAAAAGAATAAAATAACTGGAATAACGATAAAGACAATAGGACATGGTAAGGCATGTGAGCACACGTAGACCCTTGTTGAAAGGAAGGGAATGGAAACATAGCACAGGCCAGCAAATAGTGAAGACGGATAGAACGAACACGGAGAAACAAAAGGGCAAAGGTGGAGTAAACAGTGACTCTTGCCGTTTTTTTAACAATGTGACTTTTCTCTTTGTCCTTACCCCCCCCCTCCTTAGCTTTTTGTGCTGTGCCCCGCCTTCCCTTCCTTAATCCTTCCTTCCTTAGCGTTTTTGTGTCTTGTGGCTTTCTTCCCCAACTAAACCCCACCCACTAAAGGTTACAGTGGAGAGAACGCGGGTAACAATAGGAATAACCAAGCATGAAAGCACAGCATAAGGAAACATGGAGAGAAGCACACGCTTTGACCAATGGTAAAGCAAAAAGAGAACACAAAAATCCACCAACGTGCTCCCTCGGAGAAGTGGTTTTGGTGTAACATAAAAATATTTTTAGTTTTAACTTTTAACTTCTCTAACGCAGCTTATATTGAGAGGCCGCTTGGTGGACAAGGAAATGGAAGGGACAATGCAATACTGGCAATGCAATAGAATGGAGATAAACCGAAAGGGAAGGGCCACCAAACTGAAACGGAAGAGCGTTTACAATGGATAGCCGGCCAGAAGCTGGACGTAGTGAGAAGATAACAGAAGGACTGAAGATGGAGAAAGTGTATAGTGGAATAGTCTAAAGAGTGGAATGGGCAATGGAGAGGAAGAGTAATGAAATGAATGGAAAGTGAGGCCACAGGGAGAGAATACGCCAACTAATGGAACTGGATAGTGGAAGCGCATACCCAACCAACCACTGGAGGGCGCTAGCCCAGTGATTAACGTGGAAGCGAAGAACGAACGGAAATAATCGCAGGGAAACGGAACACCCGCCGAACGGCAGCGCCCGCGCCGTAAACAGAAAACTAAGTGGGCAAAGAGTGAACGGGAGGAAAAGAAACAACGGGAAAACAAATGACAAAAAAAAAAATAATGTGTATTTAATTAAAAAAAATCAATATAGCTTTTTAAGCAACACAAAAATTACGTTTGTTAGTATTAGAACACTGACAATTTCGATGACGTCACTGGCATGGTAGGACCTGCGAAGGTATATAGGTTACAGTGCAGCATGGACATGAAAATGAGTAATTTTAATGGCATAGGTTACGCATTTGAGCCTGTGAGGGACAGGCTTGCAGTGTCTGACTACCACCACATGGAGGATGACCAGTCCATGGTTTCAGGCTCCACCTACAGTACAGGATCGTGTGGGGGGAAGTGACTGGTGTGTGTGTGGGCGCTGCTGGAGCATGGACACTGCAACTGAATCCATCTGTGATTGGACAAATTCATCCCATGGGATCGCTTGTTAAAGTGCCCATATTATGAAAAAAACACTTTTTCTGGTATTTGGGGTGTTCTTTTGTGTCTCTGGTGCTTCCACACACATACAAACTTTGAAAAAAAAACATCCATGCTGTTTTGAGTGAGATATGGTTTCTGAATGTGTCCTGCCTTCAGTCTCCTAGTGAGCTGTTCAAAATCGGCTCGGACTGTGACGTCACAATCCGAAACGAGACGGCTAACCGCAACCGTTAGCTCGTAGCGTTTGCGTTAGCATGCTAACGCTAATGCTAACACTAGCATGGTACCTCGTTCTCAATAGCAAAGCACTGCTACAACACACACAAGTTCACCATAATCTACAAAAGAACTACTTACATGTGCTCCCTCATTTAGAAGTCTCCCAGCTAATCCTGCCTTGTAACTGACTGAAGTTGGAGAAACAGCCTTTCTTTTACTGTCTCTAGAGTTAGCTAGCTGACATGCTCTACATCTGAGCTACTGAGCATGTGCAAGTGCAATCAAAGATAGTACAGAAGAAAAGAGGTCTCACTCTGTAGCTAAAACAGAAACCAGGTGAAAAGAGGATCTACAGCAGTGAGAGAGAGCTGTGCAGTACTAAAATATGGTATTTTTTGAAAATTAAACCATGTAAACCTATTCTGGTACAACCTTAAAATACAATTATGAACCTGAAAATGAGTATAATATGGGCGCTTTAAATTACCTGCACGCAAAATGTTAAAACCAAAATAAATAAAGTTTGAAAAAAGACAAAAAAAGTTTGCTGCACGTAGGAGAGTCACCAGGTCACCACAGTTGACCATAGATGCACGGAGGATTCACGAGTTTTGCCGTTTACGTTAGGCTAGTGTAGAGTTGGTAGATTTTTTCCTTGTGGTCGTTGATGGATATTACACAAATGGATACTGCACAGATACCTCTTACTAAGGAAGTAGCAGCTTTTTCTGCGAGTTGAACTCCCTCTGCATCAATGATTTGCCCTGAGGCGGTGGACACCAGCTAGCATCAGGGTGAGTAGAAAGGGACATTGGAGTCTGTTTACAGACCTGCTGTGGTTTAGTTAGCAGCTAGTAACGCATTATTATTGATCTGTGATATCGTCGGAGTCAGGATTTATTCATACAGTCTATGGTCGGAGTGCTAGCTTGTGGAGTTTGACATAAGTGTTTCCAACGTGTTTAGCTGCTAGCCTTTTCCCTAGGTTGGAGCGTGTGTTATCTAGCTTGGTTTTATGACCCACTTTTTTAATGAACGGCCAAGTGTGTCAGTCTCAGTTTTGTTGAACGCTATTATTTGTGTGTGTGTAAGTGAATATGTACGTGTTTTGTGTATGTGACAACAATGTTACATCCAGCCCTTTGCCTAGTAGACTAGCTAGCATGATGGATAACAGCTAAACATACCTCTCTGTCCTCTGCCTGATGGGAGCGTTTCAGCGCCCTGTCTCTGCGGCAGATAGCATCGCTGGTGTTGGTACTTGCCATTGGTCTATCGGTCGGTCCTGTACTGTAGCCTGAAAAATCGATTATTGAGGGTATGGCCTCAGGTTTCAGTCTGTTGGACTTAACCCTCACCAGTGACCCTGTTGTATCAAATGTACAGCTCTCTAAATAGTCTGTTGCTAAAAAATGGTCGCTACAGACTCTAAATCCAGGGGCCATCGGAGGGCTAGCCAGTTTTAAGGCAGCTAGCTATGAGTTTAGGACTGGTTTCCTTGTCAAAGGTAGCCTGTGGAAATGTATCATAACCCCAGCTGCCTTAGCCCTATAAAATTCATTACTGCAGCCAGGGGTAATACAGTATGAACCCCCCTAAACCTGTTGGTTGCCGTTTCCTGAGCCATGTCCGTTAGCCTCTGACTGTTTACATTCTATGGCTGCTTACCATGCCAGTGACGTAGCAGGTTGTGGAATTCCAACATGGCGGCGCCCATGTAACAACAACAACACTTTCAATGTACCATTTTACCCCTTTTAACAAATTCAGAAATTTTAATCATTGTACCAACGAGAAGAGATAAAATACATCTGTTATATCACCTTTAATCAAATTCCAGTTCAGTTCATCTTTAAACTCCCACCGACGTGTTAACACTGGAGAGAAGCCGTTCTGGTGTGAACAATGTGGGAAAACTTTTTCTCACAGTGGTAGCCTTAAAGCCCACCAACGCATTCACACTGCCTCCTCTTGAACATGTTCTAAAGCCAAGCTGTTGTTAGAGAGGAGAGGGGGAACAAATAGCGTGAGTCAAGATGCTGTTTACTACCCAGATAACAAAAGAGAGCAGTCCCGAGCCCAAAGTAGCCGAGGTCCAGGATAACTTGCAGGCACTAACCTGCTTGATAAATATGGAAGAAGAACAAAGTGTGGAATTTATCAGAGCACATAACATTGGGTCAAAAAGAGCATGTAAAGATGACAAGTGAAAATCAGTGCAGTGAAAAACACGATGAGTGTAACATAACAGTTGTTTTCCAAGGAATCAGATGATGAGATATTCATGGTTGAAGCTTGTAGAAGAAAATGATTTACCAGTTTTAGTCTCATTTTATCCTAATATCCTCTTTCTGGTCACAGATTAAGTTGATCATATTTTAACTGATTTATTAAAACATTTTTATCTTATGTCTTGTAACTGACTGTTATTAACAATATACATGGAATGTATATTGGAGATGGAATTGTTTTTGGATATATGACTGTTATCATTTAAATTTTACTTTATTACTTCATGTATTCATGTGTTTTGTAGAAGAATATTGTGAGTTGGGCATATATGTTTTTTTTCTTCTTATTTTGTTGAAGCTGGTCATGTTGGTTCATATGTGTGAGGTCACTTGAAGAGTAGAGTAGTAGTAGAGTAGATGTAGACTCACTGTAATCTGAACACTTGATATTACCCCGCAAACTATCAATAAATACTTTTTGACAAACTATACTATAACTTCATACATGTTTTTTCGACATACTATAATTACTTTTTTTGAGTATTTTTAACATACTATAATATGAAATCTTTTTACTTTTTCCGACATACTATACTGACTTTTTTTAACTTTTCGGCATACGATACTATGACTTTGTTTGACATACTATCAATGACCTTTTTTTTTACTTTTTGTAGGGCTGTCAGCATTAACGCGTTAATCGCGACGCGATTAAGGGCCGAGCATAACGTGTTAATTCTTTTTTAATCGCATGCTGCCATTTATTAATTTATTTTCACTTCACTGGGCTTCACGTCGTGCCTAACAGGCTACTATTTTGCCCCTTTGCAGCACCGTTACTTATCAAGCTGTCATACTTCCTCCTAACACATCTTGCTGCTGCAGGCATGATGGAGAAATGCAGCAGCAACACAATTCTGAATGGCGCTTTTTATTTTCCAAAACTCCCAGACAGCTCGTAGACAAGTCGAAAGCCATATGCACATTGTGTAAAGCTACATTAAAATATCACAGAAGCACGTCAAGCTTTAGCTACCAGCTACGAGCTAAGCATAGTCCATTTAACGTGACTCAGGTTGATGCTAGTGGGCTCAGGCAAAGCACTGTTTTGGAGAGTGCTACTCGCCGACCTGTTGATGAAACCAAAGTGTAAACGCTGTCTCATCAACCGGTGATCACTGGACGTCAGTGAGTCATCTAAATTATTCAGGAGTTATGACACACTATATTGACTCTGGTAAGTAGGGTTGGGTATCGAAACGTGCCAACCTAAACGGTAGTAACGAGACCGAATAAGAAAAAAATGTTGGTGCCTCATGTCGGTGCCTGACTTTCCACTACACCTGACAACAGGTAACGTTAGCCTACCTTTAGCTAGCAGCTGGATTAAACAGGGTTAAAATGCTGACAGCTAACATTAAACAGTGTAAAGTGTGACTGGATTTCCCTGTAGAGGATTCCTACACCGGGACCTAACAGTCTGCTCTGCAGCGCAGCAGCTGCTGCTGTCGGAATTAAACAACACAGACGGTGCGTTCACTTAAAACAGGTAGCCTCGTGGTGCATTCACAGTAATTGTAAAATGCTATTTTCCCATATGGTGGTTGTTTTTGTCATTCAACAGCAATTTACTGGTGAAATAAGTTATTGTTATAGTTATTACATTATTATTAAATCTTTAATTTTGACCATGACCTTAATAATAAACAAGTTCCTGACTATTGTTTGGTACCCTTCTTTATTTTCTTTTTTCTTCTTTTATTTACATTAAATAAATAATAAACCAATACAAACCTTTAAGTCAAGTTCATAAAGTAATTTTCTTTGCATTCATTTGATTCCCAATAAAGATCCACTGGTAAGAATTGCTTTCCATTGTTAATATGTACTTTAAAACTTTTCTGAAATGCAAAATAATAGAATTTTAATTGTGTGATTAAACATGCGATGAATCGCAATTAACTATAGAAATTCAGCGATTAATCACAATTAAAAAAATGTAATCATTTGACAGCCCTATTTTTTTGACATACTATACTATGACTGTTTTTATGACTTTTCGACATACTATAATGTGACATTTTTAAATTTTTTCAACATTATACTATGACTTTTTTGACTTTTTGGCTTACTATACTATGACTTTTTTAACGTTTTTGACATACTATACGCCTGTTTTTTAGACTTTTTTTCCAGGGGAGGCTTGGACCCCGTCATGACTGCTGGCAGTTCTAGTTCTTTTAAACATGTTTTGATATGTTCAAGTTCAAGTGATCTAAGTAAGCAGAATATGAAGATGCTTTTATTAATCCTAAAGGGGAAAAAACACGCTCTCACTATCATTAAAGCTGTGATACCATGCTCTCATTATATCTACAGTAATGTCATTTAGGATTTTTAAATTCACTCAGTTAAAGGTGCAATATTTAATATATTTACTCTATTTAATCCAAAAATGACCACAATATGTCTTCAGAGACGACTCTCTCCAGTATTTAGAATTTGGACAGCAGGAACTATTTTAAACATTAGCTGTCTTAGCTATGTATTACATATTAGACATTTAAACTTTTTTAAGTTTCTCATTCTTATTCTCTTGTGTTGTTGAACTGAATGTTATTAACAGAGTATACATCAAGAGACTGAATAGTTCTTGGATATATGACTGTTTTCATTTATATTTGACTTTATTACTTCATGTATTCATGTGTTTTGTTGAAGAATATTGTGAGTTGGGTTCATATTTAAAATTTTGGATTTCCAGTGAGTTATGTTGATAATGTTCAGGTTGTCGACAAAAAAGCCACAGTTTGCAAGCTTTGCTATGTGCGTGTACACCATATTCTGTGTGTTTACCATTGCACATTAGCCTAGCAGCTAGCGGAGTTTCCTTCTGTTTATAGACCATTTGCACGTGACATCACACTCTACTCCCGCGAATTATGAACGCCATGACGGACGGCGGAAGAGCTATTCTGTAGACGGACAGCAAGTCAAACGAGAATGTGTTCGCTGCTTATATACTGTGTATGGTTCGCTGTTCTTGTTCTCACGAGTCACATACACAATCTGCAGAGTAATCCTCACCAACACAAGCATGTGTATGTATTGCCTTTCTGTTTTAAATGACTGATAAATAATAATAATAATAATAAAACTTCCTCACCCAGCTAGCTGCCATGCTAACAGGTCCCACATAACTATCATCGGTTATTCACTGACCTACATATCCCAAAAAGTAAGCCGTTCCCTTGATCATTTAACTTAACACGCATACAAAAAATATTGGTTAAATTAAAGATGACATGGCATGGAAACTAGCTTCAAAAAGGCCAAACAACTGAATTAAATGTGGGTCTGCGGAGCTCCTAACCCGGTTAGCCGACCAGCTAGCTGTCAAAATATCCACCGGTCACCAGCGAATATAATCACAGATAAGACGATGGCTAGATGTTACATTATGTGTGGTTAATACTAATCATAGACTCTCCATGATTTACTACATGGATTAACGTGTGATGAATTATTTCCCAGAGCTGGGATGCGTTCAGGCATCCATTAGAGAGTTGGATCGGCTCAGCCAGTGAACAAGGGTAGCCTACGTGCCTGTAGCTAGCTTGCCCTGCTAGCTGATAGCCGTTAGCTGCTAGCTGCCGTCCTGTGAGTGTATTCAGACAGGCTTATGTGATAATCATCCCAATAATAATCCACGGTGGTGTGGCTATGTCCTCCAGAGGACAGGTCATGTCACGTATTGAAGTGTATTCCCCCCTAAAAAAAAAAAAACAGTAGTGCGGTAGTAGCTGCTAGCTGCTAGTTGTAGCAAGAAAAGGTAAACAGTAGTGTGCCGATCGGAGCGTAGTGTGTGAAGAGTGAAGAGCAGATTTGTTTACAAGGGAAGAAGCTTGGAGTAACGTAACTATGGAGAATATAGCAGATATACAACACGGGGAAGAGCCTTTTGAGTTATATGGTCGTCCTTATTTATTCGATTCTGAGTATACAGACGAAGAACTAGCCTCACAAGAGTTGAAAAGAACGAGACAGACAGAGGGGCAACAGGCAGATGAACTTGCTGCTCCAAGCGCAAGCTAAAGCTAGCCTTCAGTAACTGGAAGACATAGCCACCACCGCAACTCCATGGATTGTTATTGGGATGATTATCACAGAAGCCTGGCTGACTACACTCACCGGACGGCAGCTAACGGCTAATGGCTAGCGGGGCAAGCTAGCTACCGGCAGGATCGAGACAGGGACCAGGGTAGGTGAATTTAAACAATGTCTGAAGAAGATGATAGTATTATTATTATTATTACATTTTGTTTAGTGTTATTTATTTGAAACTAATGAAACTTTCCGCTCGTCTACTACACTGTTTAGCTTGTGCTTCCGGTGATTCTGCCGTCAGTCATGGCGTCGTCACGTGGTCGTGGTCACGTGTTTGCAAAGGGTCTATAGCTTTATCCCGATAAAACGGCACGGTTGAATTTCAGCCTGCATGAATGTTTCATAGCCTAAACAGAGCGGCTTATGTTGGTTCTATTAGAGAGAGCAACAAGTTAGCGGACTGCAGAGTCACCCTCTCTGCTCTCTATCTGCTCACCTGCTAAAACATCCAGTCAGCAACTCGCTAGCATGCTAACGGTTGCGGTTAGCCAGCTCGTTTCGTCTTGTGACGTAGAAAGCCGTGCAGATGTTGACCAGCTCACCCGGAGACTGAAGGCAGGACACATTCAGAAACCGGATCTCACTCAGAACAAAAACAGCAGTAAAACTGCCTCTATCAGTGAGTACATGTGGGTCTCTTTGTAAAGAAAACTATCTGTGTGTGAATGTCTTGTGTGTTTTTCACATGTGCATATTACACGTGTGTGTGTACAGTACAGGCCAAAGGTTTGGACACACCTTCTCATTCAAATGCGTTTCCTTTTTATTTTCATGACTATTTACATTGTAGATTATCACTGAAGGCATCTAAACTATGAATGAACACATATGGAATTATGTACTTAACAAAAAAGTGTGAAATAACTGAAAACATGTCTTATATTTTAGATTCTTCAAAGTAGCCACCCTTTGCTTTTTTATTAATAAGGGAATAAATTCCACTAATTAACCCTGACAAAGCACACCTGTGAAGGTAAAACCATTTCAGGTGACAACCTCATGAAGCTCATTGAGAGAACACCAAGGGTTTGCAGAGTTATCAAAAAAAGCAAAGGGTGGCTACTTTGAATAATTTAAAATATAAGACATGTTTTCAGTTATTTCACACTTTTTTAAGTACATAATTCCATATGTGTTCATTCATAGTTTGGATGCCTTCAGTGAGAATCTACAATGTAAATAGTCATAAAAATAAAGAAACACATTGAATAAGAAGGTGTGTCCAAATTTTTGGCCTGTACTGTATGTGTGTGTCTCTGTTTTTCAGGTACATGATAGTGAAATGCAAGGACAGAGAGACCCAGCAGAGAGACCCCAAGACCCACCGCCAGAATCCTTCTTGCTATTCAGTCCTAACCTGGACAACCCTCCCTGCAGACTGCACCATGCAAGGTTAACAAATGTACTTAGTCCTCACTGTAATGTGCAGTTCCAAAGAAAAATTATCAAGTAGTACATTTACAGACAACACACCAATAAAGCTGTCAGCGATATCACTGCAAATTCTCATCTAGATGCTGTATGTATTGATAAGAAGAATGGGATATATGCCGTGAAAAAGTCATTTCTTGGTCCTTTTGTGCCTCTTCATGTCCAAAAGAGAACCTGGGGGAAAGAGCACCAAATCAAGTGGGAGTCCAGTGAGTGCCAACAGGCCAGGGACTTAGCTGTCAGGAGTGGCTTGAAGACATTTCAATGCCATCATGTCTGCTCTCTTGACTACTGTTCAGCTAATGTAGGGTGACCATATTTTGATTTCCAAAAAAGTGGACACTTGGCCCGGCCGCCAGACACAAATTCAGACAGGCTTAATTAACGGTTAATGGACATGCTTTATTATGCCTCAATGGTGCAAAAATAACTTCTGTAATAAAATAAAATCTGTAACAAAATATTTCTCTTTTAAAATAAATAATATGAAATAATGTTCTAAAATGACCTCTTCTTTGTTAGAAAAGAAAAATCCAGCTTCAACAAAATATCTCTTAATACCTTTTCAATGTAATAAGATAAATAATAAAGACACTGAAACATATGTGCCAGCTTTGCACACGGTGCACACCGCCTCCCACTTGTCCGGTCCCGACCGGGACGCTATGTGGGACTTTTTTTTTGCAGTTCAACTGTGAAGCTGCACTAGTCTTGTTTTATGGTTGTACGCAGGCTCCATGCAGAGCTCTCGCCGTAGCCTGATGTTAATACTTGTGCGCTGGTGTATGTGAGGAGCCGGCATGTCTGTGTGTGTGGGGAGTGGGTGATAGAGCGAGGGAGAATTAAGTGAGAGAGTGACGGCGAGTGAGTACGACTCTAGAGTCCCAGTGAGAGAAACAAAGTGTCTCCCCTGTGGTTTCTGACCACGGTGGGAAATCTTTAGCAGAAAACGCTTCGGCATTTTGTGTGCAATGCTGCTCCACTGTCTGCTCTGGTCCCTGTCTGCTCTGGTCCCTGTCTGCTCTGGTCCTGTCTGCTCTGGTCCCTGTCTGCTCTGGTCCTGTCTGCTCTGGTCCCTGTCTGCTCTGGTCCTGTCTGCTCTGGTCCCTGTCTGCTCTGGTCCCTGTCTGCTCTGGTCCCTGTCTGCTCTGGTCCTGTATGCTCTGGTCCCTGTCTGATCTTGTCCCTGTCTGCTCTGGTCCTGTCTGCTCTGGTCCTGTCTGCTCTGGTCCCTGTCTGATCTTGTCCCTGTCTGATCTGGTCCCTGTGTATGTTTGCGTCGCAGAGCCACCCACAAGGCAGCCTCTCGGGAATTACGTCACACAACAAAGTACCGTAGTATTGTGTGCAAAGCGCCAGTCAATTTAAGTACACGCTTAATGGTCCCATGAAAAACAGTGAAAACCGGACATTTTCATGAATTTATGAAACCTGTAGTTTATTTGGTATCGATGGTGCGTTGCTGTGTAGAGAGGAATCTGCCTACACTGTTTCTTGATTATAAAGGTTTATTTACATCAAAGGAATTCAGCATCAATTTAAAAGCCCTGCAGAGCTCGGAGAGGACAGCTTCTCAGATTCTCAAAAGTCTAAAGTTCTTTGTGTGTGGACCACATGTGTATATTCCATGAATTGGGTGGGATCGATAACTGACCAATGGCTTCATGCCAACTGGCTCTGTCTAAGAGTCCATTGATAATGCATCCCAGATGTCTTCAGAGAATTGTCCAACGAATGTAGGCTAAAGTTCATTTGGGTTTCTTTGTTACCCAAGCTTAAATACAAATCATATTGAATATGCAGATACAATAAGATGGCCATATACCTCAAACCCCCCCGGATGCCCCGGACAGTAGGTAAAAAGTGGACATGTCCGGGCAAAAGAGGACGTTTGGTCACCCTAAGCTATAGCCCCCGATACTGTACTGAGTGAAGGAACTCTCACTAATATGGTGGAAAACAAGTGGTTTGGAGAAAAGAGCAAGGAAGGGGGGGAATATATAATATATTCTGAAGATCCCCATCCTGGATTCTGCAGTGATATCTGCCAACTAAGGGCAGGATTTCCTGAGAAGGGATTATAAGGATCTGCACACACAAGAATAAAAAATAAACATGTTACACTCTTTCCAAGACTCAAGTTTGTCTATAGTCTGCATTTAATTTATAGACAGATATTTTTAAAGTATTTCATTCATTTGTATGATTGCCGTTACTGTTTAGTTAAAAAATACCCAAAACACCAAAGTAGGAAGGAGACGTAGCGGACCAGACGCGAGCCTTTACTTTGAAAAGTAAAAGCTTGGGGGCGGTAACAGGCGGCAAAGAGATAGGAGGCTCAGCCATACAGTCTGGAACCCGGAGTGAGTTAGCAGTCCCAGTGGAGAGCTGCTGGATTTCCCAGACCAGGACCAGGAGCAGAACAAGAGCGGAATGGAGGAGGAGCAGCAGAAGCCGGAGCAGCGGAGCAACAAGGTCCCCAGAAGAGCAGCAGCAGGCTCGGCCTCTGATAGCAGCGGTGTTCAGGTCAGTGTTAGGACACAACAAGCACACTAAAGACACAAGATGGCCGACTCTCATGGAAACAACATGGGGGGGCTCTGTGGCCATTAGCACACATGCTTCTCTCTGGGTGAAAAGGGGCCAGAGGCGTCCAAAGAGGTTTTTAAAAGTCTCGCTGTGTTCAGCTCTCAGTCCGTTTGGAGCTTCTAACTGAATCTCTGGGCTTAGTTTAGTTTCTAGTTGATATCTGCTTTGGTTTACATTTGGGCTCCGTTTAGAGGACTCTTGTTAAGTTACTGCTGATGAAGAGCTACATTTCCTCCAGGTTTCCTCTTCAAAATAAAAGCATGTATGTGTAACAAAGTAGCCAGGGGCTTTTATTGTGAATAATGTATAGGAAATTAAACCGTTTTACAGCTTTGTGAACACAGCGCTATGAAGATAGTTATGACAATGCTTGACTAATAAATACCAAAGTAGAGGACATAAGAACAGGAATGTGTGTAGTAGTATTGTACATAGGGCTGGGCGATATGGCTGAAAACTGTATCACGATATAAGTGTTTCATATCGGTCGATATCGATAATTATTGATATTTTTTATGACCTATTTAAAATAAGGACCAGGAGAAAAATGTATTAATTTTAAACATTTTTATTTTAAACTTAACCTCCTTCTGATTATAATCACCTCAGTTATAAAAGCAGAAATGTCAACACAACCATGGAAATCACTCAAATAATTAAAATGTAAACGTAAGTCTAAAATCACAGTGAAGAAAGAATAAGTAAGAATTGCTTAATAAGGTGTAATAAAATGGTGCAAAGTGTTAAAACTAAACATAGAGAAACCTGAAACCTGAGAAGAACTATTTTCTGCAGGTTTAGTGCTAGGTTGGTAACCTGGCTTCTGGACAGTGCTCAGCACGTCGGCCTCCGTTATTTCTTTGTAGCGTTTAGTAAGGCGCTGATGCAGAGTACCTCTCCATGGCGGTCTGCTGCTTGTAGCGTTTAGTAAGGCGCTGATGCAGAGTACCTCTCCATGGCGGTCTGCTGCTTGTGCGGTGTAGCAGCTGCAGATGTTGTTGGACGTTGCTGGCGAATACGGCTGTGCTCCAAAGTGTGAGCGCGGCTAAGGTGGTAAAACAAGTTTGGCGGTAGTGTTGGTGGGGACGACAGTCAGACTTATAAAATCCCCAAAACTGCCATACTGACTTTTCCTGTTTTATCAACAATTTCCTCGCTCGCGCGCACTCACTTTCCACTTATCGCTACACCGGTCCGTCCGGTACTGTTTAGAATCCAACACGAGACAGCGATGTGGCGCAACCAAACTTGATACTGTTACATGATTGGCTGTTAGAGTGTCACTCCCTACGTTGCTAGGTTACCAGAGAGTGAGTGCCTTTGTTCATGCAACCAAACTTGCTTTGCAACTTCTGGTTTCTTCCGAAGAAGAAAAACAAGTTATCGAACGTTTTATCGAACGCATTTTCTATTGATATTGATTACGTGTCTATCGCGATACATATCGTTATCGTTTTATCGCCCAGCCCTAATTGTACATATTGGTGAATTAGGGACGTTTGATGAAACTAAACATCAAGTTATTATCCTCTTCTGACCAAGTAGTTCCAGGAACGTAGTTCTAGGAACAGTCCACTTCTAAACAGTTCTACTAACTACTGTCCCCCAAAACCGGTTTTAAAGTGATGGTTCGGAGTAATTTCACCCTAGGGTCCTTTGCACCATGATCTCGAGCCAAACACCCCCCCAGAAGCTTTTTTCACCTCGGTCGAACATTGGGAGCGTTAGCGTAGAGTAGCGTTATCAGCTGAATAGCTTAGCGCAGGGTTATTGGATCCGAGTGTCTCTTTACATTACTCAATAATCGCCCGAAATGATACCAAACGTCTACACTAGTACAAATAGGTTATGCACTCATAAAACGATGGATTGTAAAATTTGTAAGTACACCAGAAGTTTATGTAAATAACACTTGCCTGCTGGCTTCTGCTCTCTGCTGCTGCTGCTGCTGTTACTCCCGGGCAGTAAGAGCGCTTAGGGACATCTATAAATTACAACACCGAAAAGAGATGCAACAAACATATTTATTAATTTAATGATTAAATAAGGTAATGTCTCCAAACTTACCTCAATTATTACTTGTCTCCTGCTAGTTATACTACAGCACTTACTTTAAAAAATAAGTTAAATTAAAAAATATTTTTGTTGCATCTCTTTTCGGTGTTGTAATTTGTAGATGTCCCTAAGCACTCGTCTCACAGCAGCAACAACAGAAGCAGAGAGCAGAAGCCAGCAGGCAAGTGTTATTTACATAAACTTCTGGTGTAAATCTTTACAATCCATCGTTTTATGAGTGCATAACCTATATATACTAGTGTAGACCTTTGGTATCATTTCGGGCATTATTAGTGGGGTAATGTTAAGAGACACTTCGGATCCATTAGCCTCTGCGCTAAGCTATTCAGCGGCTAACGCTACTCTACGCTAACTCTCCCAATGTTAGACCCAGGTGAAAAAAGCTTCTGGGGGGGTGTTTGGCTCGAGGTCATGGTGCAAAGGACCCTAGGGTGAAATTACTCCGAACCATCACTTTAACATTTGCATTCACACGGACCAAGTGCCCATAGGAACTGGTAGGGGGGGGGTAAGGGAGTTGAGACAGAGTTGTCTGAATGCTAGTGTAGACCTTTTGTGATGATAACACAAACATTTCACAAGAATGTCAACCGGTGTGATTAGATGGCTGTGTGAACACCAAAGACCTTTTGTTATTATAACTCAGCCATCTAACCTGCTGCTGCTCTTTGGAATCAAGCAGCTAGGCCTACCTTCATGTGTACATGTACACATAACTGTAGTAACCCACTTTTCTATTACATATTTTATGTATATCAAAGTATAACACAACTCAGCAAACTTTAGAGTGCAAAGTCTGAGATTTAAGATTTAAATATAAATATAATGCAAGGCAGTTCAGTGCAATGGTAATATATTAATAACTAGGGCCGCAACTAACGATTATTTTAATAATCGATTAATCTGGCGAATTATTTTCTATTAATCGATGAATTGGATAAAAAAACATTAATTTAGATTAACTCAATACATGCATACTTGTTTTAGTTACTAGTTGTGTAAAGGTAAGTAACCCAAAGAGCAGATACAGTCAAACACACACACGGCGCCGAGTGGGGCTCTCCGATGCTCCTTTTTTTTTATAATTAAGATTTGGGCCTTTAATTTGATAGGAAAGCTGAAGACATGAGAGGGGGGGGGGTGGAATGACATAGGAAAGGGCCGCATATTGCGTTGCATGTTTTGCAAGAGAAGCGTTTCCTGCCCTCCTTACTGATGCGACCAGTACACAAACAGCCAAAACAAACTCCATTCTTTTTCAGGAGATCAATCTTCTCACTTTGAGATTTCTTCTCCAGTAGATTACATGCAGTCACATGCTCATTTCCAAAGTATTGTTGCAGTAAAGTCTTTGCCTTTGCATAGCCTGAGCCAGTCATGTGGCGACAGCTTCTGAGAAGTTGTTGTGGTGGCATAGTACTGTAGAGGGTCCCCATCAAATATTTGGATATCTCTCTTAGGCAGTGATGCAAGACATTGCTGATGCACCAGCATTGCTGTTATCTCATTCTGTTTTTCCATTCTAGACAACATGTGGTCCTGGTCACTGTTAGTGTTAGTGGACAAAGGTGTATGGACATCTCTGTGATGAGCCACTGGAGGCGATGTAGTACCAGTATTTAGAACTGGGCTCTGTCTCATCAGCTCTGGGGGCCTCTGCTGGAGATAACTGGTATCGTCTGTCCTTTTTCTGTTTTGGTATTCCAAAGTGTAAAACAGCAATTCCAGTGGCTGGTTTTCCTTGTTCATCTTTTCCAAGTTGATGTGGAACAAGTCTCTGCATTAATGTTAAGAGCTTCAACAGTTGTTTCCTTTTTCTTAAAGTCTGATTCCATGCCATTAGATGGCTGAGAAGCAGCACTCCACACACCAGATCCAGAGCTCCTAAAAAACATTAGCTTTTGCCACTGCTGCAGCTACATCGACTTGAAGCTGAAGTTGTTCTTTTCGTTGTCTTCACTTCTCTTCCTGTTCCTCCAGAGCATGTTTTTCTTTCAGCAGGCTTTGACAGGGAGCAGAGCAGCTGTTTGATGGGTGTGGTGATGGAGCAGTGGA
>NC_053121.1:38321651-38381651 GCF_010015445.1 Perca fluviatilis | reverse complement strand
TAGGGTATTTCACACTGTTTCTTAAGGTCTCCGACGGGGATATCTAACATTGGTAACACACACTGCACAGCAAAACACAGTCTCTTTTTTTTCTCAGCACCACCTTTCACACTGTCTTTTAACATTACAGATAGACTTCCAAACTACAAACATGCCGGCCGCCGAGATACAAAGTGTCGAGAAAGGCTGGCTTCAAACTTCATTTCTGCCCTGACACATAAACTCCTCAACTAATGTTACTGTACAAAGCAACAGATACAGTTTTGTTACATTTTATTCATCCTCCAGTGTGTCTCACTACACACACACACACACACACACACACACACACACACACACACAACTAGTGTTGTTTAGAGGTGTGAATCTTCACTGATCTTTCGATTCGATTATGATTATCAAGTCTTCGATTCGATATCTCGATGCGTCAAACATTTTCTATTGGAACCATATAGGATATTTGACTTGACAAACTTGCGTTGTCAAGTGGAATGCCCAAGCTGCAATATGTAACTTCAGACTGGAATGATGAGGTGTTTGGGTTCATTTCTTTAAAGCGTAACTCTCGCCAAAATCCATCCTAGGGTAATTTTGTGAATGTACGTGAGTCAAACTTTAGTTTAAAAGCATATTTTGGACCGAAACGGCACTTTTAAGATTCGCCCTATTCTCGTTTTTGGGTCAAACGGCCTTTTGAATGGGAGTGCTAGGGGCACTTTCATGCTAGTCTCAAAATAGCTATTTTCAAAATACTAAGAAGGCTTGACACAACATGAAACTGTGCTCCAAGTATCACCAGGAGCTCTACACCTTAAAGGAATATTTCACCGCTGGAAAGCTGAATATATCTTTAAATTGGGTCACTTATGTAGTAGAAATGTGAAAAAAAAAATTCAAAATTGGTGCCTTCTAGGTCGAGAAAAGCCAGAAAATGTGTTTTGGTCTTATATGGATGAAAAACACCAAATCCCAGAATGCACCTGCTTCGTTGCTTTGAGTCCACTCCCAAGCCACAGAGGCATTCAACTCAACTCAAGCGTGTTTTATTGTCATTTCAACCATATACACGAAACGTTTCATCGTGACTCAAGTGGTGTTACACATTTAACATATATAAAAACGACATTATATAAAAACGACATACGAAACAGGCTACATTTAGTACACACACTTTATACAGTGCCTTGCGAAAGTATTCGGCCCCCTTGAACTTTTCGACCTTTTGCCACATTTCAGGCCTCAAACATAAAGATATAAAACTGTAATTTTTTGTGAAGAATCAACAACAAGTGGGACACAATCATGAAGTGGAACGAAATTTATTGGATATTTCAAACCTTTTAAACAAATAAAAAACTGAAATATTGGGCGTGCAAAATTATTCAGCCCCCTTAAGTTAATACTTTGTAGCGCCACCTTTTGCTGCGATTACAGCTGTAAGTCGCTTGGGGTATGTCTCTATCAGTTTTGCACATCGAGAGACTGACATTTTTGCCCATTCCTCCTTGCAAAACAGCTCAAGTTCAGTGAGGTTGGATGGAGAGCGTTTGTGAACAGCAGTTTTCAGTTCTTTCCACAGATTCTCAATTGGATTCAGGTCTGGACTTTGACTTGGCCATTCTAACACCTGGATATGTTTATTTGTGAACCATTCCATTGTAGATTTTGCTTTATGTTTTGGATCATTGTCTTGTTGGAAGACAAATCTCCGTCCCAGTCTCAGGTCTTTTGCAGACTCCATCAGGTTTTCTTCCAGAATGGTCCTGTATTTGGCTCCATCCATCTTCCCATCAATTTTAACCATCTTCCCTGTCCCTGCTGAAGAAAAGCAGGCCCAAACCATGATGCTGCCACCACCATGTTTGACAGTGGGGATGGTGTGTTCAGGGTGATGAGCTGTGTTGCTTTTACGCCAAACATAACGTTTTGCATTGTTGCCAAAAAGTTCGATTTTGGTTTCATCTGACCACAGCACCTTCTTCCACATGTTTGGTGTGTCTCCCAGGTGGCTTTTGGCAAACTTTAAACGACACTTTTTATGGATATCTTTAAGAAATGGCTTTCTTCTTGCCACTCTTCCATAAAGGCCAGATTTGTGCAGTATACGACTGATTGTTGTCCTATGGACAGAGTCTCCCACCTCAGCTGTAGATCTCTGCAGTTCATCCAGAGTGATCATGGGCCTCTTGGCTGCATCTCTGATCAGTCTTCTCATTGTATAAGCTGAAAGTTTAGAGGGACGGCCGGGTCTTCGTAGATTTGCAGTGGTCTGATACTCCTTCCATTTCAATATTATCGCTTGCACAGTGCTCCTTGGGATGTTTAAAGCTTGGGAAATCTTTTTGTATCCAAATCCGGCTTTAAACTTCTCCACAACAGTATCTCGGACCTGCCTGGTGTGTTCCTTGTTCTTCATGATGCTCTCTGCACTTTACACGGACCTCTGAGACTATCACAGAGCAGGTGCATTTATACGGAGACTTGATTACACACAGCTGGATTCTATTTATCATCATTAGTCATTTAGGTCAACATTGGATCATTCAGAGATCCTCACTGAACTTCCGGAGAGAGTTTGCTGCACTGAAAGTAAAGGGGCTGAATAATTTTGCACGCCCACTTTTCAGTTTTTTATTTGTTAAAAAAGTTTGAAATAGCCAATGAATTTCGTTCCACTTCATAATTGGGACCCACTTGTTGTTGATTCTTCACAAAAAATTACAGTTTTTTATCTTTATGTTTGAGGCCTGAAATGTGGCAAAAGGTCGAAACGTTCAAGGGGGCCGAATACTTTCGCAAGGCACTGTAGGTTCCGTAAAGTTCAGCTAACATATACTAGCATTAGCGCTTGGTGGGCTGTAAACACCGAGCATAAACACAGCCGTGAATTAGCGTGCAATGTAGAATGGTCGGCATTTAACAGTCACAAACTCCACCAGCAGTTAGCAGTTAAATGGATACAAATCACCACATTTCTGCACCACTCTGTGTTAACACAGCCCACCTCTTTTACCCGGCGACAGAGCATCTCTAGCTCGGCGGGCTAGCAGGCCTGGTAGCTAGACAGTCCGGTACACTATTCAGGCATGTTTCCACAACAACAAAAACACAGCAGTCTCTGAACTCACGTTGGGAGTTTTGTTGAAGTTGGATGTAGTCCAGTTTGTGGTCTAAATGAGCGGACACTTGCAAGCAGGATCCGTAAAGTTCAGCTAACGCATACTAACATTGGTGTAGCTAAACGCAGAGTATAAACACAGCCGTGAATTAGCGTGGAATGTCGAATGGTCGGCATTTAACAGTCACAAGCTCCACCAGCAGTTAGCAGTAGCTAGATGGGTTTTATTTCTACACCAGTCCGTTTAACACAGCCCACCTCCACTGGCCGGCGAGCAGGATGGATGGGACAGGTGGACAGCTAGCGTTAGCTTTCCACCTAGCCGATGAGGATGTCCCCTAGCCGGCTAGCGGCATTGAGCGACACCGCTGGTTAGGGTTGGGCATCGATTTATTGGAATCGTTTTGGAATCGTTTGGAGGATTTGGTTTCATATCCGATCATCACATCCCAATTTATCATGCGCAAGTTTGGGTTTCCGTAGCGGCCAGGTGCTTGTTGTGTTGCAGCCATGGAGCACAGTAAGCGGTGCTCTAGTGTGGCTTTTTTTACGTTGAAAAAGCTGTAAAACCGCAAACCACCTTTGAATCAAAATAAAACTTTCCTCTTATTTGTGAAAATAGGCATGTGACCCGTTTCAACTCCACCCCTCAAAGAATCGGAATCGAGAACCGATAAGAACCGGAATCGAAAGGAAGAATCGGAATTGGAATCAGAATCATTAAAATCCAAACGATGCCCAACCCTACCGCTGGTCTCCGTGCAGGCGAAGCTCACGTAGTGTGCCGAGTATTCCGTCTGTAATAACGTTTTCTGCATATTCTCCGATCTGTACCGATGTATCCCGGTGGTACACACGTCCGGTAGTTTGAATGCAGATAATTGTTGTAAATGTTTTCTGCTGAAAACCGAGAGCCTGTTTAGCGAAGCTTCAAGATGGCTGACAGTCGTTTTCATTCAGGAATACCTCGGCCAGACTCGGCAGTCCAACCCCCTGTGGGCGTGTTGAAAACATGCGGAAGTAGATCCTACTACTGGCTGTAGTCCTTGCCTCTTCCGATGACGCAAAAATCGTCATTTTACGTCATCTGAAGATTTTTTCCAGGCCCCAAATGCAGAGATCTCTCGTCTCAGGGGGACATGAGGGAGGGAAGCACGGTCATTCAGAAATACTATCGGGTTTCTACTGATACAAAGCTGAATGCTAAATCGGTGAAGTATCCCTTTAACGCAAGCATTGACAACATTGTTTGTGTACACAGATTTACTAAAAAAGGTTTTGCAACACCGCAGCTGTTGTTGTTTCCAGCCACTACCACCTCGGCAGTCAAAACGAGTCGATATCCGAATGCGAATGAACAGATTCCATATGAGGCTCCTTTTTCAACTACAAGGTCAAATTGTTTTTCACTAACGACAAAACGACTTATCCATGCATTTGTATGGAACTAAGCTTTAGGAGCTTTCTGTCTTTACTCTCCTCCCTGTTACGTTGCATTTGGAAATCGATTGTTTTTGACTGATTAAATGGCTGCGGCCGGAAACAACAACAGCCGCGGTAACTTGCACAAAACCTTTCTTTTTAGTAAATCTGTGTACACAAACAATGTTGTCAATGCTTGCGTTAAGGTGTAGAGCCCCTGGTGATACTTCGGGCAAAGTTTCATGTTGTGTCGAGCCTTCTTAGTATTTCGAAAATAGCTATTTTGAGACTAGCATGAAAGTGCCCCTAGCACTCCCATTCAAAAGGCCATTTGACCCAAAAACGAGAATACGGCGAATCTTAAAAGTGGAGATTTGGTCCTAAATATGCTTTTTAAACTAAAGTTTGACTCGCGTACATTCACAAAATTACCCTAGGATGTATTTTAACGAGAGTTACACTTTAGGGTAGTTAGCTATTTTGGATTATTCATATACCACCCTAGTCTTGACCTGCAAATCTATTGTGCTATATTGGAATAACTGACCCCAGACAACTCTTTAACAAAAAAGGTATTGTTTACTGAACAATAACTTAAATGTACAAATAATATTTAGCCGTTAGATTGAATAACAAACAAAAATAACACAAATCACACCCTTCAAGTATGCTAACTGCAATATTTATTCAAATGATATTACACACAACTACCCCTTTACCAGTTTCTCTATCAGTTTCCACTTATAACACTCCAGCTACACAAAAGTATTCCTCCTTACAGCAGTTTCAATGTAAAACTTATTCAAACCCTATTAAACCACTGTGTTAACACACACACACACACACACACACACACACACACTCTCACATGCCAAGTGGAAAAAAAGTAGCTTGGTCTCCCAAATGGAACAGTCCGGGTAAGGTGGGGAACGGGGGAGGATAAGGATCTATCGGAGATCTACCCCAACTTTTGGACTGCTCTCAGGATTGCACTTACTCTGCCAGTCACTGTGGCTCCAGCAGAGAGGAGCTTCTCAAAGCTAAAGTTGATCAAGTCATACCTGAGGTCAACCATGTCCCAGGAACGGATCACTGGCCTTTCCTTCAGTATCAATCATTCAATAGGGGAGCGCATTTCATACAATGACATCATTGATAATTTGGAACGAAGAAGGCCAGATAGGTCAGGTTTTCATTATAGTTTGTGTTTTCTGTTCTTAGTGCATAGTGTAATAATTAGATTATCTTTAGTGTGTTTTCACATTTGTGTGGAGAAGGATTTTTGCTATTTAGAATAGGCCTATTTATTCTATATTTTATTTGTATATTATTCTTAATATTTTATATTATTGTTGCTCTCTGCCCTTGTTACTTATTTTTTATATACATGATTGTATATATTTTTGGCACATTGATCACGCACTTAAGAGAATCTAGTTATTTAACTATTGCAGTTACAACAGGAAACCCACTTTTTGAGGTGCACAATCTCCACCTCCAACATTTTCAAAGACAATGAACATACTTCGGCACAAAATATGGCAGTATAAGTAATCAGAACTTAACCTCTTAAACGCTTGAATTTTCAAGCATTTTGGTCTAAACGTCATACCCAAATTAAAGGTGGTACAGCTCCTATATACTTTGACACTCAGGGATGTGCCTGACATCAGTGGAAAGGAAAGAGTCACGGTGGTTTTAGGCCTTACTGACACAGAGTTACAGAGGCTAGAATGGAGTCATACATCTGTAAAATTATTAAAATACACTGCTGTAAACACATCTAGTGAGATACAGACAACACAAGGTCATAGCCACATGTCTCAGCTTACTAGAGAAAGAATCCAGAAGCCAAAAGACTCAAAAATGGATTTTATATGAATGTTTTTCTGATTTCCATTTGAAAAGTGCAACGAAAAAACCCCCAAAACTGCAAAATACAACACTACTCAAATACACAAACGCAACCACATCATTCATACACATACTTGAGATAACTGTTTAGAAATAAGTAATTATAAATTCCTTAGGGAGTGCTCTGCAAGAAAACTGTTTGTGCTGAAACACAGAGCCAGCCATCACAGGGTTAAAATTTCAATGCCTTTCAATATGTCCATGGAATCCTCTTCTCATTGGCTAAAAGGGTAGGCGGGTCTTGTAGCATTTAAATCTAACTGGTCCGAGAAAATGTCGATCGTTCGCAGGTGGGGCTCACATCGCGTCAGAGAGATACCAGGTATCTATGCAAACCTTAGATCTCAGAAAATACAGTGACGCCCACATCGACCATGTAGGACCCTCAGGAGAGAAGCGAGGCTGCAATACAAGTGCGGAAATGAAAAACAGTTTAGTGATTTTCCAGAGAACATTTTTAGGAAATAAAAAATAAAGTGGAATATAGAAGAGTACAAATATAATACAAGATAAAATACAGGAATAAAATTTACAGTACATATATAATTAATTCGAAATAAAATACAACAATAAACTAAACAGTTCAATATAAAAATTAAGAATAGGCAACATCAAAAAGAAAGGTCTTGAGCCTCAATTTAAAAGAGCTAAGAGTCGCGGTGGACCTGCATCTTTCTGGAAGTTTGTTCCAACTATATGGAGCGTAAAAACTAAACGCTGCTTCCCCTGCAACAAGCAGACCTGTCCCAGATGACCTGAGAGGTCTGGGTGGTTCATAGTGCAATAACAGATCAGAAATATATATTGGCCCTAAGCCATTTAGGGATTTATATACTAAGTCTATTTGACTTGAGAACTGGAGTAATGTGGTCCCCTTTCTTGGTCATAGTTAGAACTCGGGCAGCAGCATTTTGAATCAGCTGCAGCTGTCTAATTGATTTTTTTAGGGAGACCTGTAAGGACACTATTACAATAGTCAAGTCTACTAAAAATAAAAGCATGGACAAGTTTTTCTAAGTCCTGTTGAGACATACGTCCTCTAATTCTTGATATATTCTTAAGATGGTAATAGGCTGACTTTGTTATTGTCTTTAATGTGGCTGTTGAAATTCAGGTCTGGGTCCATGACTACACCTAGATTCTTTGCTTTGTCTGTTGTTTTGAACATTGCCGCATGAAGCTGAGTGCTGACCTTTTAATCTTTCATCTCACTGTCCGTTTCTATAGAAACGGAGCGAAGAGGGGGACTCGGACATCACAGCTGTCAGCACTGTGGCAAGTCCTTCACAAGATCTGGAAGTTTAAAGATTCATCAGAGACTTCACACTGGAGAGAGACCATACAGCTGTGAACAATGTGGGGCAGCTTTCACACGGTTATATCACTTAAAAAGCCATCAGCGCATTCACACTGGAGAGAGACCATACAGCTGTGAACAATGCGGGGCAGCTTTCACACAGTTAGGTGCACTCAAAAGTCATCAACGCATTCACACTGGAGAGAAGCCGTACAGCTGCGGACAATGCGGAGCAGCATTTGCACGGTTAGATAGCTTAAAAAGCCATCAGCGCATTCACACTGGAGAGAAACCGTTCAGCTGTGAACAATGCGTGGCAGCTTTCCCAGATTTATCTCAATTAAAGGTCCACCAACGTGTTCACACTGGAGAGAAGCCGTTCTGGTGTGAACAATGTGGGAAAACCTTTTCTCAGAGTGGTCAACTTAGATCCCACCAACGCATTCACACTGGAGATAAACCGTTCTGGTGTGAACAATGTGGGAAAACTTTTTCTCAGAGTGGTCACCTTAAAGCCCATCAACTTATTCACACTGGAGAGAAATTGTACAGCTGTGAACAATGTGGGAAAACTTTTTCTCTTCGTGATTCCCTTAAAACCCACCAACGCATTCACACTGGAGAGAAATCCTACTGCTGTGACGAATGTGGAGCAGCTTTCTCACAGTTATGTACCTTAAAATCCCACCGACATGTTCACACTGGAGAGAAGCCGTTCTGGTGTGAACAATGTGGGAAAACATTTTCTCAGAGTGGTAACCTGAAAGTCCACCAACGCATTCACACTGGAGATAAACCGTACAGCTGTGATCAATGTGGGAAAACGTTTTCGCAGAGTTGTAGCCTTAAAGCCCACAAACGCATTCACACTGGAGATAAACCGTACAGCTGTGACCAATGTGGGGCAGCTTTCACAATTCAAAGTTCCCTAAAATCCCACCGACGTGTTCACACTGGAGAGAAGCCGTTCTCGTGTGAGCAATGTGGGAAAACGTTTTCTGAGAGCGGTCACCTTAAAGCCCATCAACTCATTCACACTGGAGATAAACCGTACAGCTGTGAACAATGCGGAGCAGCATTCACAACATCGAGTAACCTTAAAGTCCACCAACGCATTCACACTGGAGATAAACCATACAGCTGTGACCAATGTGGGGCAGATTTCACACAGTTAGAAAACTTAAAATCCCACCGACGTGTTCACACTGGAGAGAAGCCGTTCTGGTGTGAACAATGTGGGAAAACTTTTTCTCACAGGAGTACCCTTAAAGTCCACCAACTCATTCACACTGGCTCCTCTTGAACATGTTATAAAGCCAAGCTGTTGTTAGAGAGGAAAGAGGGAACAGATAGCGTGAGTCAAGACGCTGTTTACTACCCAGATAACAAAAGAGAGCAGTCCCGAGCCCAAAGTAGCCGAGGTCCAGGACCACTTGCAGGCACTAACCTGCTTGATAAATATGGAAGAAGAACAAAGTGTGGAATTTATCAGAGCACATAACATTGGGTAAAAAATCAGTGCAGTGAAAAACACGATGAGTGTAACACAACAGTTGTTTTCCAAGGAATCAGATGATGAGATATTCATGGTTGAAGCTTGTAGAAGAAAATGATTTACCAGTTTTAGTCTCATTTTATCCTAATATCCTCTTTCTGGTCACTGATTTTTGCAAGTTGATCATATTTTACCTGATTCTTTTAAAAACATTTATATCTTGTAACTGAATGTTGTTAACATTTTAAATCAAGAGATTTAATTATTTTTGGATATGACTGTTATTGATATTCTACTTGTATTCATGTTTGTTGAAGAATATTGTGAGTTGAGTTTATTTTATTTATTTATTTTTTCCTCTCCTCATACTCAACATACTATACTATGAATTTTGTGATTTTTTTTTTTTTTTTTTTTTTTTTTTTTTTTTTTTTTCTACATACTATATTATGAGTTTTTATGGCTTTTTTTCGACATACTGTGACTTTTAATGATTTCTTTCTACATACTCTACTATGACGTTTTATGACTTTTTTTCGACATACTATTCATATGTTGGATATTAAGTCTGCGTGCTTTCGAAGATATCTTATACAATATATTACATAGTGTAATTATGTTTGTGTGAACGTCACATGCCAACTGATGACTGACTGTTGATGTGGGGGGGTCCTGTGTGGTGAGAGTTATGGGAAACATCTGAGTATGACACCATGATAAGATCGGGAGGCCATGAGAACTAATATTCTCCAGGTGTAATTATTATGTTTCATGTGAAGGAGAGCTGAATAACAACTTATGTAATCTCCTGTGTTCTTCGGAGGGGGCCTACCCGACAGCAGAGACCACCTAATTGGGGGACCCTAAGTTGTTCTGGTGATGTGATTGACAGCTGGTTCTCCAGATGTGAGGCCAAAACTGTATAAAGGACTGTGTTCACGTAGTGTTCAGTGAGAAGCTGATCTATGAGTGTGTGTGTGTGTATATATATGTGTATATATATATATATATATATATATATATATATATATATATATATATATATATATATATATATATATATATATATATATATATATATATATATATATAAAGCTGCATCTAATCTGAAGACATCTGAATCTGTCATCTGTGAAGTCTCCTCCATCCATTTCCAGATATCAACTATGACTTTTTTTCAACATACTATACTGTGACTTTTAATGATTTTTTTACGACATACTATAATGACTTTTTTTGACATACTATACTATGAGTTTTTATGATTTTTGTTTCAACATACTATGCTATGAGTTTTACAATAATAACAAGTTTATTTGATATAGCACCTTTTGTAGACAGTCACAATGTGCTTCACATGATAAACATTTGTAAAAATACATTACACTCCAACAGAAAATAAACAAGGGAAAAAAGAAAATTATTGAATGACCAATGAAAATCATTTCAACGATTAAACCCAAAGTTAACAAACTATAGTCCAAAGCGAATTTAAACAAATGTGTCTTCAGCTGCTTTTTAAAAGCTCCACCAGAGACTGCAGAACGTGAGACCGTAGGAAGGACGTTCCACAGAGTCGGAGCCACCGCTTCAAAGGAATGGTCACCTTTAGTTTTTAATGGAGTGCGTGGGACCCCCCACTAATCCCTGGTTAGAAGACCTGAGGGACCTGTTAGTAGTGTACGGGTGGAGCAGGTCCGAGATATAAACAGGTTAAAAAAGATTAAGATTAAAAAAAGGAAGTTGGTATAATATCTGCTGGGCTCGAGGAAGATTTCATACTGCTACCAGATCAGTGAGTTCTTGTAGCAAAATCGGAACAAAACTGTTCAAGATTGGAGGCCGGATTAAGTGAACCCAAGAGGGGATAAAGTCACTACAGTCCTTATTTGAAAACACTTAAGGAGGAGCAGGATCGACAATGTTGTTGATGGTTTCAAAAAGAACTTTAGGGTTAAGTTTACTGGAAGAAATGAGGTTAGCAAAGTAAGATATCCTCGCCTCCTAAACCATGTTGTTGTATTCAATCAAAAGGTCTCTGTAATTCAGCCGGTGAACATGAAGGTTGGAGGATTTCCACTGTCGTTCTGCCCAGCGCCATGTAGGCTGGAAACAGCGAATGACATCATTTAGCCATGGGGATGAGTTGATGGAGGAAACGCGTCGCATTTTACGTGGAGCCACTTTATCCAACATTGATAAGCAATATGTATTGAATGAGTGGACCAGACAATATCAGCATGAGAAGGCAGCACTGTGCTTTGGTGAAAAGCTGCAGAAGACTTCTCAGCTGAGAAATGATTTAATGTGAGAACATCTGACATGTTTACTGGGCAGTAAATTTAAAGGAAAAGACAGGTTGAACAAAACGCAGTCATGGTCAGTAATATGCAGCTCCTCAGAGCAAACCGAGTCGGTTAACCATTGCCTAATCCTAGTGCCTTCCAGGCAGCAGTGTTAACATTGTCCAGAGAGAAAGAGGTGGTAGTGGAAGAAGAAGACTCTGCGGAGGGGGTGTGTGGTGTAATCTTCTGTGATCGCCTCCCCACCCCTCTTCCACACAGTTGCTAGTAACCACTGAGACACGGAGGATTAAAAGAACATGATGGACGCTTCAGAAGAGGTCATTATCTTTACTTGAGTTTCTGTGCGGGAAAGTCACCGGACGCCACAATCTTCTGAACATAGTCCTACTGAGAAATCCAGAGAGGGTTGGGTGGAGCTGATAGTCTTAATTAGTTTTATAGCAACTCATTTGGTAATGGATGGAAAGAAACGTTCATTAATATCAAAAAGTTGCGCACTAATGCTTTAATGCGCCCTGCGTTGCCATTTTGATGCCGTTGTTATGATTTTGGGCAACGACCTGGCGGGGCGTGCTGGGTGGGCTGGTGCTTTGCCTCCAAGGACACCTGTGGTTGTGTCCAGGCAGCTAGCGTCTCTTGAGCAGCAGGAGAGTGACCTGGGATTTACTGACTGGCTGACTTTACCTAATTATTTTATTTGTTTATCATATAAACACAATGTTTCAAAGGCCACTGGTTCTTGCTGACTGTTCTTGTGTCAGTGTCACCGATCAGTCCAGTTTGTTGTAGAAATAAGTCATCGAGCCCAATCACAACCTTGGAATTCTTTTTGTCCTGTAACCGGCATCGATGCTTTTAGAAATATACATGGAAGTGGCGTCACAATCACCCAGAGCCCAAAGGGACACCTTCACAATTTAATACACATAACAAAGCAAAAAGTACAGAGTATTTCCCTCGGAGTAGACGTAGAAAGTGGCATAAAAAGAACATTAGTACATAACATTTATTGAGTACTGTAGTAGTATTGTGATCTCTTACAGGCTGTCTGGGTTTTTTCCAGGAAGCTTTCTGTTATGGTTTCTTGATGCGTGAGAACTGCAAATCTGCTGAGAAAAGTGATAGAAACAGAGGAAGAGGTTTGTTTAATGTGTGCAACAAGCAACCCCAAACACAGTTTGAGCTCTTAACTAGATGTTGGTCAGTGAGCAGCAGCTGCACCATAAACTCCCCCTCTCTCACTCATAAAAACTGCTGCTTCCCTGTGTGTGTGTGCAGCTGTTCTCTCCCATCCTGTGTGTGTCTCTCCCCTGTCTCTGTGTGTGTGTATGATGAATGTTTTGTGTCCCCCATGTGAGTCATTTTTATTTTATTTTTTAACCTTTATTTATGTAGGTAAGTTGATTTATGATCAAATTCTCATCTGTAACAACGACCTGTACAACCACAGTCTGATCTGCTGGCCAGTGAGCAGGGTTAAGGGCCTTGCTCAAGGGCACTTCAGTAGTGGTAATGGGGAGGGACAAGCGCTGCTCTTTCACTTTCCCCACCCAGATTTTATCCTGTCGGTCTGGGGATTGACCCGGCGACCTCCCGCTCACAAGCTCGCTTTTTTAACCATTAGGCCACCACTGCCCAATAGTGATAGTGTGTGTTTCTGTTTCAGGCTGCTATCCCCCCCCCCGCCCCGCATGTATCTTTAATGAAAGTGTCTCTGTTTCAGGCTGCTGTCCCCCCACAGTGAGGTCCTGTCCGACCTGCAGACCCTGTTTCCCTGCAAGCTGGTGGTAGGGATGAACGGCCGTCTGTGGGTCAGGTCGTCCAGCGTTCAGCAGACGCTCGTCATCGCCAACCTGCTGCAGAGCTGTGACACCATGACGGCCCCCCAGAGACAGGATCTGTTCAGGAGGGCTGCACAGGGGGCGCTATAACACCATGACCTCCCCTCAGAGACAGGCGCTGTTCAGGAGGGGGTACAGGGGGCGCTATAACACCATGACGACCCCCCAGAGACAGGCGCTGTTCAGGAGGGCTGCACAGAGGCGATATAACACTTAGAGGTGTGAATCTTAACTAATCTCCCAATTCGATTACGATTATCATGTCTTCAATTTGATATCTCGATGCATCAAATACATTTTTCTATTAAAGCCATATAGGATATTTAATTCATAGCTTTTCAAGCTTCAAAAACAAAACATTCTGAGGACTGAGCACATGGCACTTCCTGAATGTGCAAAAGATAAAAGTAATGTAAACAGAAATTTTGTTGGGGCTACATTAAATTGTAAACAGATATAATTGATTAAGGCCTGGTCGATTATGCAGCATCGTCCATGTTCACGATTCAATGCATCAATTATTTGATTAATTTCAACACCTCTAATAACACCATGATGGCCCCCCTCAGAGACAGGCGCTGTAAAGCCGGGGTCAAAGCATAGACCGCTAAAGTGAATCCAAAATCTACAACGCATCACACATGCAGCCACTTCCTCTCAGGACACCTGATTGTTTGAAGGACTATCCAATTGCGTACAGTCATTTGAACTATGCCTGTTGATCATGCCTATTGTGTAGAGAAAATACAGACTCCCCAGACTAATGTTCAATCTTAAATCTTAAAAGATTGAGCTTGGTCTGGTGATAGATAGATAGATAGATAGATAGATAGATAGATAGATAGATAGATAGATAGATAGATAAAAACTTTATTGTCCACTAAATTTACATACACTGGAAATTCATCTTTGGCACTCATGAAAATACTTAAAACTCAGCACACAGACATTAGGGGCCCTATCTTGCACTCAGCTCAATTGCCTTTGTACACCGACGCATGTATCATTTCTATTTTGCACCCGACACACAACGGACTTTTCCCTCCACAGACGCACGTCGGTAAATTAGGGAATGAATTTGCGCTCCCGGGGGCGGTTCAGCGAAAAGAGGAGGCGTGTTCAGGCGCAAACGTTCCCTGGTGCTATTTTGCAGTTTCAGAAAACAATTCCGCCACAGACCAGGAAAAACCTGGTCTAAAGTCAGTGGTGCTAGTCTAAAGTCAGTGGTACTAGTCTAAAGTCAGTGGTACTAGTCTAAAGTCAGTGGTACTAGTCTAAAGTCAGTGGCGCTAGTCTAAAGTCAGTGGTACTAGTCTAAAGTCAGTGGCGCTTTATTCAGATGATATTTTAGGGGCGCATGCTTGGCCAAAATGTAGCGTGTGCACAACGCGCATACACTTTGCTTCTCTCATCTACACGGACGCAGCAGTTCCCATTTGTGTTTTACACAACATTTCCATGAATCATGGATGTGTTGATGACATAAAACGAGGAAATATTAGAGGACTTAAAGAGACGTGATGTTGAACTATGGCGGGTTTGGACGCCGGGTCTGTGTGGATGGAGATGGAGTGGGGGGAGGAGGAAGGGGCACAACAGGAACAGGTGGTGCGTTTGGAGATCCACCTCCATTGCTGCAGCAATCCTCTCTTTGCCGCATCCCGGACAGCTCCCGCTGGCGTGCGCCAGGCAAATCCGCCGTCATAATAGCAATCCGCCATGGAACAAGCGCGCCTGCTCTTAAAGGGAATGAGAGATGACGCTCTGATTGGTTATTTTCACGTTACCCCAACCACACCTAGCTACTTCAGACCAACCCATCTTAGATTTGCGTTGGGCACAAGAGTCATTTATCCCGCCAGTATCATTGCAACAGCGGCCGAGATCCGCCCACAAAGCTACTTGCACGTTTCGTACTTGCGTTTCAGATCGTTAAAATAGGGCCCCTATAAGTTAAAATGTGTAGTTACATAAAATCTAAAATAAGTCATTAAAAGAAAGAAAACATAAATGAATAGATACTAGTACAATTCTCAGTCCAATCATTCTCATCATCATCATCATCGTCACCCTGACTGGATGGTGCATGAGTGAGAAGGGAGAGGAGTTATCAGGATGGACACAGCAGCAGGGACAAATGACCTCTTGTAGCCATTCTTTTCTGGCCATTGGAACCATCAGTCTCCTGCCAGATGGCAATAGCTGAAAAGATGGATGGAGGGGGTGGGTGGGGTCATTGAAGACCTGGATAGCCTTTTGTTTTATGGAACGGCTGTGTAAGGTGTGGAGTTGTAACTGCTTTTCTCCTGACTGCTAAAGTGAATCTAAAATCTACAACACATCCCACCTGCTCAGAAGTTAAAGCTGTAGAAGTGAAGCCAAATCCTCTGGATCGCCACTTGGGGTCTGGCTACAGTATCTGGCATCAGCTGATTGATTTTCGCTAATAGAATCTTTCTGGACTAAAATGAACTGAATCTGCAGGGTTCTACTAATAAAAAAAACATATCGATCCATGTTGTTTTTAATATTTATAGTAAAACATGTTTGGTACCACTTCAGCCCTTTTTATGTTTTGAAAATGTGTATGACTTTCCAAAATACTATACTATGAGTTTTTGATTTTTTCCCGACATACTATGATTGATATTGAAGTTTTTGGACCGGTTGTGGTCTGGCCCCAGTGGCCAGAGTCTTTCTGACTCCAGTTGGTCCCCTCACAGACTGCTCCTTTAAGTTGTGTTTGTTGAATGGTAGAGCAGAAATCAATACACAGGATTCGCTCAGTTAGTCCACAACAAACTTTAGTAAATAATTGCAAGCAAAATAACTTATGCATATGGATCAGATTTCCTTCAAGATAAGATAAGATAAGGCACGATCTGATTTACAACTTCGTCATTGATCCTGAACTGTTAATTACTTGGTGATATCAGATTGTGCATACGATAAAATAGACTTTATTAATCCCACACTGGGGAAATTCCAGTGCTACAGCAGCTCAAAAGAAAAATGTACAAATAAGAATAACACAATACACATTAAGTAGACATAGGAGAACAAAATATACATAAAATACAGGGAATGGAAAAGTAGAATAGAATTAGTTATAATAATATTAACAGTAATAAAAACAACCGTATTTACACAATAAACAACCTTATATAAACTTACAGTATATAAACATAGATATATAGATGAGTAAGGTGTGAATGAACAGATATGACATATTGTACAGTTGGAGGTGACACATAGTAATAAATAGATAAATATTCATAGTGCAGAATATTGTCCAGAGATGCTCATATTGCAGAACCAGCTAGCAGTGCTAAATTATGATGTTGTATTGAAGAGTCTGACTGCTGCTGAGATGAAGGACCTGTGGCAGCACTGAGGGTGCAGCAGTCTGCTGCTGAAGGAGCTGCTCAGGGAACTCACAGTCTCATGGAGGGGGGAGAGTGAGAGGTGTTGCCCATGATTGATGCTGGCCTGGCTAACATCCTCCTCTCCCCCACCTCCTCTATGGGGTCCAGAGGACAGACCAGAACAGGGCTAGCCCTCTTCACCAGTCTGTTTAGCCTTCCTGTCCCTCTCTGTGCTCCCAGCCCCCCAGCAGGCTACTGTCATAAAAGATTGCAGACACAACCACAGAGTCATAAAATGTTTTTAACTCCTCTCCAAGGTCTTCATCAGGTGAGAAGTTAAGGCCACCGGTCTGAAATGGTTGGGCTCCCTGGGATGTGCAGTTTTTGGAACTGGAACAACACACAATGAAGACTATGAACTTATGAAGACTTTGAATGCACTTTATGAAAGACTATTTGCACTGTACGCACTTTTAATTGCCCAATTTGCACATTTGCCTCTGGTATCGTTTTTTTTTTTTGGTATATTGTGATATTTAATGTATAACTTGTAATTTTGTAAAAGCATTGTTGTATTGTATATTGCGATATTGTTTGGTGTATAACCTGTAATTTTGTAAAAATTTAATAAAGCTCTTTATAAAAAAAAAAGCCAGAGAGGAAAAGATTGAGTAACCAACAGGTCTGAAGTCTGGTTGGAGGGGGGAGGAAAGGGGGTAGAATCAAATCTATTAAGAAAAAGATTGAATTAATTTGCCCTGTCACGGTGACTAGAAACAAAGCCTCTGCCACTGTCCTTGATTTGACCAGAGAAGGTTTTCAGTCCCCTCCAGACCTCCCTTGTGTTGTTTTGTTGGAGGCGTACCTCCAACTTCTTCCTGTAGCTGTCTTTTCCTTTCCTCATCTCCCATCTGAGATGTTTGTGAACCCTCCTCAGCTCTTCTTTGTCCCCAGATTTAAAACGTCTTTTTCTTATCATTCAGCAGGGCTTTGAGTTCAGGAGTCACCCAAGGTTTGTTGTTGGAGAAACAGCGACCCTTCTTCTTAGGTCTGGTGTTCTCCACACAGATTAATATAGTCTGTAACAGTGAGTGAGACCGTCAATGTCCCCCCCATGTGACCTACAGAGCATTTCCCAGTCCGTGGTCTCAACACAGTCTCTCAGTGCTTCACTGGCCTTCTCAGACCATTTCCTCACATACCTTGTGGTGGGGGGCTGTTTACTCACCAAAGGTGTGTAAGCAGGAAGGAGATGGACCAGGTTGTGATCTGAGCGGCCCAGTGGGGGGAGGGGTGAAGAGATGTATGCCTCTTTGATGTTTGCATACAGCAGATCCAGTGTTTTATTGTCCCCTGTGTGGCATTTAACACACTGAGTGAAGGTGGGACGTGGTGAGGACAGGGGAGCATGATTAAAGTCTCCCGAGATGAGGACGAGAGACTGGGGGTGTGATGTCCGCAGCCGTGACACGACTCACATGCAGTGGTAGCATAGGCCAAAGGGGGATGTAAACACAGTGATAACAGTATCATTGTTATCGCAATGATACTTTACTATGATTTTTTTTTTTTACTTTTTTCAAAATGCTATACTTTGACTTTTTTCGACACATACAGAGAGAGACACACACACTCAGAGGCGCACACACACAAGTGTGTGTATCGGGGGGGTCATGGTACACACGTTCTACTGTCTGAAACTCCAAGTACCCCCCTCTTCTTTCCTACTATCTGACAGTATTTCCTTCTATTATTATGTTGCTAACATAGACTCTTCCAGTGGCCTTGTTTAGTGATTGCTCTGCCTTGAATCTGGAACTTGTTGCTGCACTATATTACACTCTTCAAGTGATTTTGAGTTTTGTATGTCTTTTGAATTGATTAATCCTTTATTGCTTTGGCAGCATAGACTCTTAAAGTCTGCTTAGAACTTGATCTGTTTTTATAAGAATCAAGTATTATATTGTTCTTTATTTTAATCTTTGTTAAATCTATATATATTTAATGTGTGTGATATATGCTCTGTGTAAAAAGTTTACTGTGGCTTTAAGAAAGCTTTGAGACAGTTGAACATGTGTTGGAGCGAGAGACAGGAAGGGGGGGGGAGAGAAAGAGAGAGAGACTAGAGGGGGGCATGAGGCTATCGGGGCTCAGAGAGAGAGAGAGAGAGAGAGAGAGAGAGAGAGAGTCCCAGTGGAGAGCTGCTGGATTTCCGAGACCAGGACCAGGAGCAGAACAAGAGCGGAATGGAGGAGGAGCAGCAGAAGCCGGAGCAGCGGAGCAACAAGGTCCCCAGAAGAGCAGCAGCAGGCTCGGCCTCTGATAGCAGCGGTGTTCAGGTCAGTGTTAGGACACAACAAGCACACTAAAGACACAAGATGGCCGACTCTCATGGAAACAACATGGGGGGGCTCTGTGGCCATTAGCACACATGCTTCTCTCTGGGTGAAAAGGGGCCAGAGGCGTCCAAAGAGGTTTTTAAAAGTCTCGCTGTGTTCAGCTCTCAGTCCGTTTGGAGCTTCTAACTGAATCTCTGGGCTTAGTTTAGTTTCTAGTTGATATCTGCTTTGGTTTACATTTGGGCTCCGTTTAGAGGACTCTTGTTAAGTTACTGCTGATGAAGAGCTACATTTCCTCCAGGTTTCCTCTTCAAAATAAAAGCATGTAGGTAACAAAGTAACCAGGGGCTTTTATTGTGAAGAATGTATAGGAAAGTAAACCGTTTTACTGCTTTGTGAACACAGCGCTATGAATAGAGCTATGAAAATTACTTAACTTGTAAATAGGCGACCAAAGTAGACGACATAAGAGCAGGAATGTGTGAATAAATAAAACAAGTTAACATACTAAGGATACACACTGATTAAAAGACAATCATAATGTCTTCTGAATTGTGTTTAGGTGGAGAGGGAGAGAGAGGTGAAGGGAGTGAAACAGTCACTCTCAGAGAAGATGGAATGTGGCCATAAAAAGAGGGGGTTGCCACATCTGTTGGTTAGATATCTCTTAACTAGGGGAGGGGTCACTATATGTTTATAGCTGAAGCAAAGGGTCCTGGCCCCAGCCCACCAATAGGGATGAGGTGACACCCCAGAGTAGAATAGAATATCAACTGTCTGTACTAGGAAGTGTGGGCCATTGTGCAGAACCCCAGGGTGAAGTAGGGTGGTCTTTGACAGCCACTGACAGGTTTGCAGTACTACCACCAACCCTTGAAACATTTACTTTGCTACCTAAGAAATGCTACCTCTCTCTCTCTCTCTCTCTCTCTCTCCCTCTCCCTCCCTCCCCTTTATACTGCTAGACTATATTTGTTTTATTTGTTATTTATATATATATATATACTGTATATATATAGTAGTGTGATATTGGATGTGAAAATAAGGAAATGGTTCTAACATTGCACTTTAGATGTGTGTGAATGTCCCACGCCAGGAGTCATTTGTATAGTTCTGTTTTATAGTGATCGATTATGTATTCAAAAATTTTTCTATTAAAGAAAAGATAGAAAATAAATATTTGTGTGTGCTGAAAAGTGGTTACAAAATATGAAATTGGAATTGGCTAAAATCGGTATCGGCAGGTCAAACTCAATGAAAAATTGGAATCGGCCTAGAAAGTTGAAATCGGTGCATCTCTAGTCCAATTTTGGTGCGCTCGTGCAAATTGTAGCCTCATTTTCCTACTTTTAGTGGAGATGAGTGGTACCCGGGGGGTCTTCTGCTGGTGTAGCCCATCCACCTCAAGGTTGTGCGTGTTGTGGCTTAACAACTGCTTTGCTGCATACCTCGGTTGTAACCAGCGGTTATTTGAGTCAAAGTTGATCTTCTATCAGCTGGAATCAGTAGTCCCATTCTCCTCTGACCTCTAGCATCAACAAGGCATTTTGGCCCCCCAGGACTGCTGCATACTGGATGTTTTTCCTTTTTCAGACCATTCTTTGTAAACCCACTTCCTGTTTCGATAGCGAAACGCACAAAATGGCCACAGCCATGCCCTATGACGATTCATCATCAACATCTTAAGATGGCACAGAGCGAGTTTGAAGTTGATCGGATGAAATCTCTAGGAGGAGTTCGTTAAAGTACGACATGTGGAAACTTTCAATTAAAAATGGCGGACTTCCTGTTGGGTTTAGGGTATGGCTCTACGTTTTTTGTACATCTTGACATGTTATGTATGTGTACCAAGTTTCGTGAGTGTACGTTAAACGTACTGCAGGGGCGGCAATTTTTTGCGTTTCACCATCAAAACAGGAAGTGGGTGTAACTCGAGTGTACATTGTCCAACTGGCTCGAAACTTTTCAGGATTCATAAGAGTCCAACTCTGAGGACAAATAAAGGCCGATATTTACTTAAAGTCATAGCGCCCCCTAGTGGCAACAGGAAGTAGGCCTAAAAGTCAAGGTGCTATACTTTAACGAACTCCTCCTAGATATTTCATCCGATGGACTTCAAACTTGGTCAACACCTTAACGATGAAAAGTTATTAAAAGAAAAACTTTTCGTCAGACGGTGTGGGCATGGCGTGGCGGCCATTTTGAGTGTTTAGCGATGAACAAAGAAATTGTAACTTGAGTGTACGTTGTCGTATCTGCCCGAAATTTCTCACGATTGACAAGGGACCAGGCCTGAGGACACCTACAGGCCAATATAGACTTTTGGTCATAGCACCCCCCGCTTGCAACAGGAAATGCGCCTTACATGATGAACATCAGTCGATTTACATGAAACTTATAATGTGTGGTCTACCAACCCGTTCTCATTCCGAACTTGTAAAATAAGTACGTTTGGGCAGTGGCCTTCAGCGTCTGATGCGACGAAAAAGGCACCCTTCGGCGTTTTTGTGTAACGTACTGGGGAGTAGGGCTTTGACTTTTGTCCAAAAATCATATTCGAAGTTCGTTTTGACCATTAAATGCCTTCAGTTTAAAAAAAAAAATTAAGTCAGACCCTGGATTAAACACAAACGGTGTGCTTTCGACAGGAATTTCGGAGCTTTCACCGTAGCCTACGTAAGTGGTCTGATGTTTATACCATATGTCAATGGTTTATACTCGTGTGCTGGTGTGTGCGTCGAGCCAGTGTGTGTGGGCGGTGTTGCCAACTTAGCGACTTTTTTTCACAAAAGCGACTAGCGACAAATCTGGCGACTTTCTGTAGAAAAGACAGCGACTTTCTGTAAAATAAAAAAGAGTCGCCAGTATTGTCCAGCGAGCACGCCATGTATTTTTCTCCTGTGGCCGCCGAAACAGTCCCCTCTCTCTTCTGTGTGACTGAGGAGCAGCCCCGCCCTCCCCTCTCTCTCCTCATGTGCAGCAGCACTGAGCAGCAGGTAGGAAGGGGAGAAGGAACAGGGTGCGGCGCCGGTGTAGGTAGGAGAGACAGCGGAACGCGACGGGAGAAAGACGCCGCTGAGCTGGTCTGGTCCTGGGCGAGCCAGCCTTCTTTGAGAATTCGGGGGGAATGCACCGCTACCGAGCCACGGCCGAGAGACGTGCGTCGCCGCGACGTGTAGTTACATTTTGAAATGCGTGAAAAAGCCTCGGAATCTGAACTGAAAACAACGTTCACAAGCAAACGCATTTACAAAAAATAATGCCCATAACAGGTTCGAATATTAAGGGCTGGCTAATATTCGTTCGAATGTCATTATGTCTTTTTATATTTGAATGATATTCGAATAACGAAGTTCACAGTCAAAGCCCTACTGGGGAGAGCCGCAGTTGGATGAGATTTAGCGAGTGGTATGTAAGGGGAAAATGCTGCGTTAGGAGGGTGGTTGGGGTGGTGGGTGGTGGATGGGTGAGGAGACTCGGGTTCGCGTCCCGCGTGTGGCGTTTTTGTTTCCCCGTCTCCGGGGTGTGTTTCCCGGCTTTTGAGGCGTCCTTTCCCCGTTGTTTTTCTCCTAAACCCAACCTCCGCGTTTCCGTTATTGCCGTCTCCCGGCGTGTGAGGTGTCCTCCCCCACTTGCTGGAGTCGCTTTATAGAGTTGCTATTTTCTTTCCTCCCGCTTGTCACAGAACCGTACGCCCACCCACGACCCTTTCCTAAACCCAACCGTCACGACCAAGCGCGTCAAAAGGGACGAAAAGGGACGCCAATAGTGGCAACCAAGCACGTTTACATGAGACGCTAAAGGAGACTTTTAACGTCAATAAGAATGAGAAAGGCTCCTGACCGAACGTCCTTATTTTACGAGTTGGGTGTGAGAATGTGTGGTCTACATGTGATACTGAGTCGCCCCCTATACTTTAACCACGCCCACTTACTCAGGCCACTTTCATAACATTTAAACCGGATAAGGTAGACCCTTGTGTGAGGTATCATTGAACTCAGCAGAATTCCTCCTTCATTGGTCATGGTTTGGCCCGCACCCTATGCTTAAATCACGCCCCCTTTCATAACTGGTGACCCGTTTAAGGTAGAGTCTTATGTGAGGTATCATTGAACTCAGCATAGAGTTCCCTTTTCATTGGTGATGATTTACCCCGCCCGATATGCTTTAATCACACCCCCTTTAATAACTAATGAACTGTACAACTTAGGGTCTTGTGTGAGGTATTGTTAAACTCAGCAGGGAGTTGCCTTTTCATTGGTGACGATTTGCGGTGTCGGAGTGCCGCACAAATGCACGGTCGCAAGGAACAGTGTCCACCAGTTACCCCGTAGGGTCAACCAATATTCTAAATTCGAATATATTTAAATATTATATTATTATATATATTACGCGGTAGCAGAGGCTGTCTGGCTGTCTGCTTTGCTAGCGCGCCTGAAAGCCGTTACATACTGGACGCTGCCGGGCGCAGCCCAGCTGGCGCATACAAATGTGACATCATGAGATCGCCGTGACTATTTATACCTGCGCTGGTGGTCGCGACACTAGCTGCAGTCTTCTCCTGAACAGAGGGGGCGCTGATGAGGAAAGGCTACCGACGCTGCTCTTTCTACGGACTAGAAGAAGAAGAAAAAGGTAAACAACGGCAGAACTGGCAGCAGCATTGCCGTTAATGCTTCGATTTGGTTCAATGACCTACTTCGTCGGATCGAGCCTTTCATTCACCATAAAAGAGCTCATCTTAACCCAGTAAGTTTCCCAGAGAGATCTGCAGTCACTGAGAGTCCTGGCATCCGGTTGTCGGCGAACTCATTCAGGTTTCTGTTTCACGCCGCTTGCAGCTTTAATCAAGTCTGTGATTGTTTCTGTGTTGATCTGCAGGGCTGTGCCTCCTGGAAGTCGTACTTCCCGTTCCACTACGCTCCGTTCGCCTCCGTCTTCAAAGACATCAAAGGCATTTTCACCGACTTTGAGAAGGACACCAAACCGGTAAGAATGGAATAAACCCTTACTTCTCTAGTTCTTTCTTTTGTTGTCCCTGTTCTTTTGTCTCCTCTCCACCTCCAGATCACAATCTTTCAAAGAAGAGTATTTTGTTGAGTAATTACAATCAAATGCTGGTAAATTCATTGCAAAGAAGTCATTTTGTGTGATGTGATAGAGGCGTTATTTTAAAGATCCACTAAAACGCATCTGCTTGTACATGCCTTTTTAAAGCTGGGGTTGGCAGTTTTCAGGAAAAGGCTAAATAAACGACAGGATTGTAAAACCCTTCCCTCCTCCTGCAGCTCTCCCCTCTCTGTCGTCAGCCCCTCTCTTCATACAGTAACCTGTATGAGTACTAGTCATTCATTTCAATCATTCCCATTGTCACTGTTATCCTGATGCTGTTATATAAGCTGTTTTCTTTGTAAAGCTTTTTGAGATGACCTGCTGTGATTTGAGGCTCTAACTCGCTACAGAACATGAGCTTCAATTAGCCCCAGCTGTGAGCTACAGTTAGCAGAAGGCTTAACTATTAGCAACATTTTCCCTCCATCTTCAGATATTTAAGGCCTGAGCGCCGACAGCGGCAAAAGCCCTATTGGAACTGAAGGAATTATTGTTAATTGCCTTTTTGAGGGGCTTAACGTATTCAAAAACTCACCAAAATTGGCGTTCCGCATCAAGTCTGGTGAAAATTTACGTATTTTAAGGGTTTCGGGAATATGCGCACAGAAATGGCTCGCTAGTGCCCCCTATAAAATTGAGCCCCTGCAGTACGTTTAACGTAGATGCACGAAACTTGGTACACATATGTAGCATGTCAAGTCGTACAAGAAATGTCATTGGAGTCAACTTCAAATTTGGTCTGTGCCATCTTAATACGTTAACAATGAAAAGTTATTAAAAGAAAAACTTTCGTCATAGGGCGTGGCCGTGGCGGGGCGGCCATTTAGTGCGTTTCGCCATATTGTGTGAGGTATCATTGAACTCAGCAGGGAGTTCCCTTTTCATTGATGACGATTTGCGGTGTCTGAGTGCCGCAAAGGCAAAGGCACGGTCGCAAGGAGCGGTGTATGCCAGAAACCCCGACGCACGCAGAGGCGCGAGGGCCCGTCCATTGCTGCTTGCAGCTTTATTTATTATTTTATGAATTAGCTTTTACCCACAGCGGGTGGAGCTAGCAATACCAAACCCCGCCCATTTAGAGTGAAGATTTGATTGATCAATTTGACTGTCATTTGAAATAATGCCCTCTGTAGATGTATAGCTCAGTCCCTCCAGGATTTCGCAATGTTGCAATTGCGCCAGTTCACGCAAATTCAACAAATCACCACAAATTTGGTGCGACTCGCAATTTTGACAAATCACCGCAACTTTTCCACACATTTGACCAATAACCTGAAGTTTCCCGCGACTTCAACCAATCGGAGCAGTCCCACAGAGCCAATGACCAATCGGGAGTGAGAACGCGTTGATCATTTCCTTGTTTTTGATATGAAGATGAGACGTGTGTGTGTGTGACTCATTTACCAACAAAACATACAGTGAAAGACTGTGCAAAACATTTCAGACCGTCTGATACATTTTAACATCAATGTAGACTTTAACGATTTAAAAGTCACTACCATTTCAATCCTGGCTATCGGCTCTCTGCAGCGGTTGGGGCTACTGCTCCGTTCCCCCTGCGACTGACGCTTGCACACACACAAACAACACACACAAACAACACACACAGTGGATGCAGGAGAAAAAGTAGATGAAATGACACAATGACCATCCAGTAAGTACTTTATCGAACCGTATGAATGTGTGTTCCAGGCCGTGTGTGTGTGTGTGTGTGTGTGTGTGTGTGTGTGTGTGTGTGTGTGTGTCCCAGGCCATGTTAGGAAATTATCTAACAATGTAAAGATCAACAAGCCACTGACACATATGTTCAAATTTGATTATTTCAATAAATTATAATTTTTTTTCTTAAATCCACCAGCCATTTTCATATTATACCAACATTTACAGCATCCTGAGTCTTTTTGGTAAGGTTACTAGGAAATCTCAGCCCAGAGTAATTTTATTCTCCCCAAAAAAAAAAAAAATTGATTTAAAAAAAAATCGCAACTTTCACTGTCACCCGCAACTTCACTGCAACAAACATACAAAAGACATCGCCACTTTTATCACAATTTTTTACAAAAGCTTCTGCGAAATCAGGCATTTTGGACAGCAACAATCTCCAAAAAAGGCTGCGAAATCCTGGAGGGACTGATAGCTGGACCACCAATCACAGAGCTGAAAGATAACACCTTCTTCCCAGCAACAGCAGAGGCAGCAAAAGGTGGACAGTTCATTTAACCCTTTACATTCCAACACAAACTGACCAGGCAGCTTTGAAGGGTTGATTTCCTCTAAAACGCTTTTTTAGATGTTGTTTGTCTAATAATACATCGAGAAAATATAATTACAACTGATTGCTTTTTAAATATGATTTTTTAGAATATCAACAAGTTGTTGTAAAGGTGCATATGCTTACATTTGCTAACATGCGTATATAAGTATGTGTTAGCATGGATTGGCATGTTAGCATATGTAAACATCTTAGCATATGTAAGTGTGTTTGCATGTGTATCTCTTCACCATTACATCTAACTCTCTGTCCGTAGAAACGGAGAGGAAGAGGGGGACTCGGACATCACAGCTGTCAGGACTGTGGCAAGTCCTTCACAACATCTGGAAATTTAAAGACTCATCAGAGAGTTCACACTGGAGAGAGACCATACCGCTGTGAACAATGTGGGGCAGCTTTCAGACTGTTACATGAGCTCAAAGGTCATCAACTCATTCACACCGGAGAGAAGCCATTCTCATGTGAACAATGTGGGAAAACTTTTTCTCAGAGTGGTAACCTTAAAAGGCATCAACTCATTCACACTGGAGATAAACCATACAGCTGTGAACAATGCGGGGCAGCTTTTACAGCTTTGGATAACCTTAAAGTCCACCAACGCATTCACACTGGAGAGAAACCGTACAGCTGTGAACAATGCGGGGCAGCTTTCACAACATCAGGTAGTCTTAAAGTCCATCAACTCATTCACACTGGAGAGAAGCCGTACAGCTGTGAACAATGTGGGGAAACTTTTTCTGGGAGCGGTACCCTTAAAAGACACCAACGCATTCACACTGGAGATAAACCGTACAGCTGTGAACAATGCGGGGCAGCTTTCACAACGTCGGATAATCTTAAAGTCCACCAACTCATTCACACTGGACATAAACCGTACAGCTGTGACCAATGTGGAAAAACTTTTTCTCACAGTGGTTGCCTCAAACGTCACCAACGCATTCACACTGGAGAGAAGCCGTACAGCTGTGAACAATGTGGGGCAGCTTTCTCACGGTTAGAAAGCTTAAAATCCCACCGACGTGTTCACACTGGAGAGAAGCCGTTCTGGTGTGAGCAATGTGGGAAGACATTTTCTAAGAATATTGACCTTAAAAGACACCAACGCATTCACACTGGAGAGAAGCCGTACAGCTGTGACCAATGTGAGGCAGCATTCACACAGTTATATCACTTAATATCCCACCGACGTGTTCACACTGGAGAGAAGCCGTTCTGGTGTGAACAATGTGGGAAAACCTTTTCTCAGAGTGGTAACCTTAAACTACACCAACGCATTCACACTGGAGAGAAGCCGTACAGCTGTGAACAATGTGGGAAAACTTTTTCTCAGTGTGGTCACCTTAAAAAACACCAACTCATTCACACTGGCTCCTCTTGAACATGTTCTAAAGCCAAGCTGTTGTTAGAGAGGAGAGAGGGAACAAATAGCGTGAGTCAAGACGCTGTTTACTACCCAGATAACAAAAGAGAGCAGTCCCGAGCCCAAAGGAGCCGAGGTCCAGGACCACTTGCAGGCACTAACCTGCTTGATAAATATGGAAGAAGAACAAAGTGTGGAATTGGTCAGAGCACATAACATTGGGTAAAAAAGAGCATGTAAAGATGACAGAAGTGAAAATCAGTGCAGTGAAAACCACGATGAGTGTAACATAACAGTTGTTTTCCAAGGAATCAGATGATGAGATATTCATGGTTGAAGCTTGTAGAAGAAAATGATTTACCAGTTTTAGTCTCATTTTATCCTAATATCATCTCTTTCTGGTCACTGATTAAGTTGATCATATTTTACCTGATTTTTTTTTTTAAATACACACCTTTTTCTTGTGGTGTGTAACTGAATGTTAACAATTAACAATATACATCAAGAGATGGAATTGTTTTTGGATATATGACTGTTATCGTTTATATTTTACTTTATTAGATTATTCATTTATACGTTTTGAGTTGGGTTTATTTTTTTCATTTTTTCCTCTTATCATACTCAACATACTATACTATGACTTTTTAATGACTTTTTTGGACATACTATACTATGAGTTTTAATGTTTTTTTCGAATACTATGACATTTATGACTTTTTTTTGGCATACTATACTGTGACTTTTCACGACTCTTGACATACTTCACTATTCCTTTTTTTAATCACATTTTTCTCGACATACTATAGTACTACTACTATTTTTATTACTTTTTTCAACATACTATACTATGACTTTTTTAACATACGATGAGCTTTATGGCTATTTTCGACATACTATAACATGACTCAATGATTTTTTTTATAGTCTGCATGCTTTCAAAGATATCCTATGAATGTATTACATAAGGTTATTATGTGTGTGTGAACCTCACATGCCAACTGATGACTGACTGTTGATGGGGGGGGGGGGTCCTGTATGGTGAGAGTTATGGAAAACATCTGGGTATGACACCATGACAGGATCGGGAGGCCATGAGAACTAATATTCTCCAGGTGTAATTATTATGTTTCATGTGAAGGAGAGCTGAATAACAATTTATGTAATCATCTCCTGTGACCTTCGGAGGGGGCCTACCCGACAGCAGAGACCACCTAATTGGGGGACCCTAAGTTGTTATGGTGATGTGATTGACAGCTGGTTCTCCAGATGTGAGGCCAAAACTGTATAAAGGACTGTGTTCACGTAGTGTTCAGTGAGAAGCTGATCTATGAGTGTGTATGTTTATATATCTGAATAAAGCTGCATCTAATCTGAAGACATCTGAATCAGTCATCTGTGAAGTCTCCTCAATCTATTTCCAGATATCAACTATGACGTTTTGACCTCTTTAAACATTCTATATTACTTTATATTACTTTTTCGACATACTAGTATATGAATTCATTAGGGCTGTCAAACGATTAATTTTCTCAATCGCGATTAATCGTTTAATTTCTATAGTTAATTGCGATTAATCGCATGTTTATTTCAGAACAGTTTTTAAGTACATATTGACAATGGAAAGCCATTCTTACCAGTGTATCTTAATTGGGAATTAAATGAATGCAAAGAAAGTTACTTTATGAACTTGAATTTAAGATTTGTATTAGTTTATTACACATTTAATCTAGTCACACATTTGAATTCAACAACTTTTAATGCACCACGAGGGTGTAAAATGACGAGTTTCATTGAACTTTGCATTCAATGAAACTGGTAATTTACAGCCTCGTCTGTGTTTTTCCGACAACAGCAGCTGCAGATTGTTACATCCCGGTGTTGAATCCTCTACAGTGAAATACAGTCACACTTTACATCGTTTAGCGTTAGCTGTCAGCATTGTAACCGTGTTTAATCCAGCTGCTAGCTAGCGGTAGGCTAACGTTAGCTGCTGTCCAGTGTAGTGTCCCGTGCAGCGATGTTTCTCTTTCCTGTAACGTCTGTTTCAGAGAATCAGAGAGAAGTGCAGACATGTCAGTGGCACCAGAATGAGGCACCGACATCCATGTTGCTATTCCTGAAAAATGAACGCGTTATGCTCGACCCTTAATCGCATTGCGATTAACGTGTTAATGCTGACAGCCATAGACTTCATATTACTTTTTCGTCATACTATACTATGACATCCATGATTTTTTTCGACATACTATACTATGACTTTTTCATGCTTTTTTCGACACTATATTATGACTTTTTATTACTTTTTTTGGACAAACTGTATTATGAATTTTTATTACTTTTTGATGAGTTTTTTGTCTCTTTGTGACAAACTACACTGAATTTTATGACTTTTTTCGACATACTATAGTATTTATTTATTCAAACTACTATACTATGACTTTTTATGATTTTTTCCGACATACTATACTCAGAGGTTAAATTTGGCAGGAGCACACCGGAGCGCAGCTCCCCCTCCTCAGGTCCACAACACACCCTGCCGGAGCTCAGCTCCGGCTCCTTCAGCACCAAACATTTTGCCGGGGCTTCAGCCCAGAATATTGAATGTATTTTGAAAAGTTGACTGACAAATACGAAACCAGACATCTCTTAGTGTCCACTCTCGCTGTAAACAGCTGATCAGCTTCAGGTTTATAAAGGACGCGCTCTGCTGTCGACATGCTGCGGCAGATGTGACGTGTTTGAGCTCCATGTATTTCTGTTGTAGTTTCAGTTTTCCACCTCCGATGTAGAACAGCGTTCAGCCACTTCCCTAAACCTGGTCTCATTCAGAGACCAGAGACCCAAACAGGGCTCTGAGTCTGTAAGGAGGTCTGAGATCTACCGTATCAGCAGAGATATCACGTAATGCACAGCAGACTATGGTGCTGGTAGATTATTTTCTAAAATATAGTGACTGTATTCTTGTTATAGCCTATATTATAACTTTATTTTTTACAAAATATCACGACTCCTCCAAATCTCAGCGAACACAGATGGGATGAGATATATTTTGAATGTGCACCAAGTTTTGGACATGAGCAGAAATCTTGCTCAAACATCTGAAATATTACAGTCCAGGGGTTTATTAATCCATTAAAATTAATTAATCTATCATTGAGGTGAATAATTATCACATGCACATTTAAGGAGGTTACTTCCTCAACAAAAGATGGAAAAGAGGGAAGAGTAAATGATGCCTCTAGGCTCCAGGGGCCTCATTTATAAAACCTGTTAAGCAAGAAAAAGTTGCGTGAAGCACGGTGAAATTTTTCGTCGCAACATTCCTCGCAATAGTCGGGATTTATAAAGAATTTCCATGCGTAAAAATGTTCCCAATTTTCCGCAAACTTTTGACCACACGTGTGATCGTGCGTAATGGTCCCAAGGTTTTATTGACTTAGTGAACTCCGATGGTATGCCCGTTTTCCGAACCTAACTCAGTTTTTGTTTTCCTGAACCCAACAATCCTGTTCTTGCTAAACCGACCCAGAGCGGCCGCGTATCCGGCGAGGGGCTGCCAGCAACGGGGAGAGGCAGGGGATCCTCCCACACCGGCAGTGGAGGAAATGCGCTTTTTCTTCCCCTGCTCTCTCCTGCCTCTCCCCGGAAATGCGTTGTTTGTTTGATGTGTATCTGTGTGTGTGTGTGTGTGTGTGTGTGTGTGTGTGTGTGTGTGTGTGTGTGTGTGTGTGTGTTGTCTGTGTGTCTGTGGCCCTTATGTGGTCGTGTTTGATTGTAGGTGTCTGTTTGTGGAAATGTTGTCTTTCTGCACCTGCTATTCCCACACAGTTATCATACAAGTTACCAAATTGTTACATTTCAAGCACTTTCACCTGTTTTGCACCAATAATGATCCAAAATCTTGTTTCTATTTTTACCTTTTTAATAACTGAATTTCCTTTCTCACAAAAAACGAAAATGATCATATGATCATAAATGTGATCTCACAGGGTAAAATGGCAAATATGAACCATAAATGATGTATATATCATTGGTAATTGAGCTAAATCTGTTAAGTATTAAGGCTGTGTAACAACAATATGAACACTAGGTTTACGGCTTCCAAACAGGATTTTGTTTCGCTGTTCTACCTCTGTTAGGAGCACATCACTGAATCGTGTTTTTCCCCCATTTTTCCGCTTTCGTGATTGGTGATCAAGGGCTCCTTTCAAGTCTGGAATATTCATTGATTGATTAACATGGACCTTATTAGGACAAATATGGGACGTAACTTTGGGAGGAGGTGAGGCTCGTGCAGGACCGCATAAGGTAACACACGTCCGTATTTATAACGAGAAGAGTGCGTACCGGTGTGCGCCGCAAGGTGTTATAAATCAGAATATTGTTTTTGCGTACGAAAATTCTGACTTTTTTGCGCACGAAATCTTTCAGAATAGAATCTACGCACAGTTTTATAAATGAGGCCCCAGGTGTACTCAGATAGAATTGGAAAAGTCAATCTACAGGAGAATAAATAGTTGAAAGCAATACAGAATGTCTAAGAGCCTAACTGCAATATTGTTCCATTATGTTTTTATATTTGGATTGTAATCTATGTTTCCCTTTACATTAAGATATTTTAGGCATATTGATTCAGAAAAAGGTAGAAATAAGTGCATAGAAATTCACCAAAATGCAGGAAATTAAGTGTTTGATGCAAAACAATTTCAGGGGGTGGATCCCCAGACCCCCACATCATAAGTCAGCACACAGATCTGGAAACAAAACCTTGGCCTTTGTGTTGCCAGGCCAGTTATGATTATGCCAAATGTTGGTGCCATCTAACTACCATCTACAAACTGGAAGCTAAAATGAACATACACTGACTGTTACCAAGCTGGGCTAAGCCCCGAACCTCCTCAAGGCCTCGAAAACGCCACTGGCACCAAATATTGTGATTGTATTATGACTTTATTAAAAATATTAAACTATGACTTCATATTTTTGTTTGGACAAACTGTATTATGACTTTTTTTGACAAACTATACTATGACGTTTTATGACTTTTTTCAACATACTATAATATGACTATATTATTTTTTTGACATACTATACTATGACTTTTTATGATTTTGTTTACATACTATACTATGACTTTTTATGATTTTGTTTAAATACTATACTATGACTTTTTTTTATTCTTTTTGACATACTAGCCTATACTATGACTTTTTTCGACATACTATGACTTTTTATGACTTTATTCAACATACTATACTATGAAATTTTATGCCTTTTTTCGACATACCATACAATGACTTTTTATGATTTTTGCTTTACATATTTAACCTTTAGGCCGGTTACACACTGCACGCGTCTCGCGAGCGTGGCGTTTCTGTTGCGTGGATTTTTCTGTGTCCTCCACACCAGAAGCGTGTCTGACGCGGCGCTGCTCCTGCTGCTAGGTACAGGGAGGGCTGATCTCGGGACATAGTGCCGACAGATTCAAACTCTGAACAATGGGTAAGTGGGCTGTCTGTTTATAACAACTTTGTGTAGCTGTAAAGAGCCTATATAGCTTAGCTGATGTTGGACAGTCACTCAGAACACACACTACGTTGTTATTGGAGCCTATCCTACCCTTTATATATAGCCTACTGATTAAAGCAAGACATCTTCGGCAGTATTGACAGCAAAATATGTTACAGAATATTTCGTTCTGTATGACAGGTGCAACATTTGAAAATCTTTTCTCTGAAATTTTTTATCTACATTGATGTCAAAACCTCGAGACCTCGAGACCCCTTTCACTTCCCCCACCCAGACTTTATCCTGTCGGTCTGGGGATTGAACCCACGACCTCCTGGTCACGTGCGTCTCTAACCTTCAGGCCACCACTGTTGAGCTGTGTCTTCTCTCCACTGTTCCAATGACTCCTGATCCAATTGGATTTTATTGTACTTTAAATTTTGCAATGTTAAACTGTTAAATAACCATTCCTTCATTTATCTAGTTTAGTTTGTATTTCACTCCAGATTTGCTTATCATAAGAAAATATTCTAAATGTTATTTTCTTACCATCCATTAAAATAGTTCTCCATAGTAATAGTTCTCTTCTGTAAATAAAATGTTGGGACTGTGGCTGACTGTCCAGCGATTTAAGAGTCCCACTGGGATGTTTACAGTTGTTTCTGTTGAGTCAGCAGAGTGTGGCTAAAAAACACTAAGAAAACTAGTGAATTTTCAGAATAAATGCTTTGAAGACTAAAATGAATGTGTCGACAATGAAAAGTCTTTCAGCTGGGGCGGCCTCTAGCTCACCCAGTAAGAGTGTTCGCCCCATGTAGGCTGAGTCCTGCAGCGGTGCAGCGTTCGACTCCGACCCGCTTCCCTTTGCTGCGTGTCATCCCCCATCTCTCTCCCCCTTTCACATCTATCCGCTTTCAAATAAAAAGGGAAAAGCCCCCAAAAATTATCTTAAAAAAGAAAATGCTTTCTGCTTGAAACAATCATTTCTTTTTGACAGAACTGTGACACACGCTTTATGAAATAAACCTCAAATAGTTCAAACTCTTTTATTAGGAAGTCGTTTTACAGTCTTTCAAAATAAAACATTCATGTGACAAAACTTAAATATTCATTTGAACAGAAATAAGTGGCTCCAGATGTTTCCACGGCAGCTTTTAAAACTGCCGTAGTATTCTCTATCTTTAACAAATCAAAACTACGTGTTCATCTGATGTTCCTGCTGCAGACATTTGTTTAAATTAATTCAAACTGATGCTGATACAAGTTCCACAACAAGAAATCAGAAGAATAAAAGAATCAAAGTCTGTATGTTTTTTATCATGTCGTGTTGGTCCACGGATCTTTCCCCGTCTTCTCCTGGAAAACAAAGTGTTACGATCAGCGGTGTGAAACCAGCAGACTTTAGATCATGTGTGAAACTGATTTTAAAGATTTAAAAAAGATAATAACCTACCTGGTACTTCCTGTAGTGTGTCTGGCTTCTGCAGTGCTGCAGTTTGGCTTCGTCCTCATCAGCGTAGATCAGCTGACACAAGTTACAGAAGTAACCAACAACCGGTCGAATAAACTCCACTCCTGGAAAACATAGAAGATAATGTGCATTCATTTTTGCACAAATAGAAAATAATGTTCACAAAGGTGAACTATGAACATTGAACACTATGACTTTTTTCGACATACTATAATATGACATGATGACATTTTTCAACATACTATACAATTACTTTTTTATGAATTTTTTTGACATAATATACTATTACTTTTTAAAAACTTTTTTCAACATACTATACTATGACTTTTTTGATACTTTCTTCAACATACTATAATATGACTTGACATTTTTCAACATACTATACTATGCCTTTTTATAAAATTTGTCAACATACTATACTATGACTTTCTTTTTTTACTTTTTTGACATAGTATAATGACTTGACATTTTTCAACATACTATACTATGCCTTTTTATAACATTTGTCAACATACTATACTATGACTTTTTTTTACTTTTTTCGACATAGTATAATATGACTTGATGACATTTTTCAACATACTATACTATCACTTTTTTCGATATACTATACTATGACTTTTTATGACTTTTTTCAACATATTATACTATGACTTTCAATTAAATTTTTCAACATGCTATACAATGACTTTTTTCAACATACTATACTATGACATTTTATGAAATTTTTCGACATACCATACCGCATTTGACATTTGTATTGGGGCATACTAAATCTTTTTCTGGAGTACTAAATAGCATGGTGGTCCAAGCTCAGGCAGTCTATGTTCTTACCAACAGGTCTGGTGGGTTCCTGCAGCTCTGCAGCGCCCCCTGCAGGTCCAGGCTCTTGCTCTGAGTCCTGCAGCTCTGCAGCACCCCCTGCAGGTCCAGGCTGTTGCTCGAGTCCTGCAGCTCTGCAGCCTGCAGGTCCAGGCTCTTGCTCGTCTGCAGCTCAGCTCTGCAGCACCCCCTGTGGTCCAGGCTCTTGCTCCGAGTCCTGCAGCTCTACAGCGCCCCCTGCCGGTCCAGGCTGTTGCTCCGAGTCCTGCAGCTCTGCAGCACCCCCTGTGGGTCCAGGCTCTTGCTCCGAGTCCTGCAGCCCAACAGCAGCAGCATTCTGCAAACAGAGCACACATCATTAGTGAGCATTCATCTCGTGTTCCTCGGTCCTGCAGATATGCGGACACAGACGCTTAGGACCCCCACTTCCAAAGAATTCAACGTCAAACCAATAGAAAAGGTAGAAGTAAAGGGGGGAGTTCGGGGTGTTGTTTTTTTTGATTTAAGCTACTTAGCCTATTACACATCATGAGTTTTTGTGTCAATTTAAAAGATAATTTAGCGAGTGAAGAAAGTCTCAGTTTGTCGTTGGACCACTTAGTTTAGCGTCAAACCACTCGGTGAACTACATCTCTCGTCTCGCACAATATACGTCACCTCGCTCGCTCGCTAGCTTAGCTCTGTTCCCCAAAACACTTACCTGAGGACTTTTAGCCAGCGTCTTTTTAAGAGAATCTCCAGTAGAGTCTGGTTGATCCTCACGCTCCGAATGCTTCGATCCTGGTTCAAATGTCTCCTCCTGAACTTCAGGGTTTTTTTGAGTCTTGTCCGTGTCTGCAGTCTTTTTGGCTTTACATACGGCCTTCTTTGGAGTCTTTTTGCCTTTACATACGTCCTTCTCTGGAGTATGTTTTTCTTTACACCCATCTGTCTCTGAAATCTCTTTGTCCTCACACTCGTCTTTCACTTGAGTCGTTTTGCCTTTACATATGCCCTTCTTTGGAGTATTTTTGCCTTTACATACATCCTTCTTTGAAGTAGGTTTGTCTTTACACTCCTCTGTCTCTGATATCTCTTTGTCCTCACATTCTTCTTTCACTTGAGTCTTTTTGGTTTTACACTCGTCCATCTCTGGACTCTCCGCAGTCGATCCTTCCTTTTCATGGATCGTTAGCTTTTCTTTGTCCGGAGTCTCTTCACTCTTCTCAGTGGCTTTCTTGTCTTTCTTTTTAGTCACAGAGTCTTCCTCGTGGGTCCTTTTTCTTTTTAACGCCTTGTTTTCTGGACTCGTTTTAGACAAAGATTCTTTTTCTAAAGTGGTTTTACTGCCCGAGTCTTTCTCCGGTCTTGTTCTGGTGGTCTTTTCTGACACGGCTTTGGCAACAGGTTCAGTTTCTGGAGTCTTTTTCGCTTCTGGCTTCTTCTCTGGAGTCTGTGACGCGGACTCCTTTTCTAAAGATTTCTCTTTGACAGTTTTGGACTTGGACTCTTTCTCTGGAGTCTCTTTAGACAAGTCTTTCTCTGGTGTGTTCTTAGACATGGACTCTTTCTCTGGAGTCTTCTTCGAGGATTCCTTCCTCCCCGTAGACTTCCTCTCGTCAGACTTGTCCCTGCTTCGTCTCTCGCTCTTCTTGCTCTCCTTCCTATCCTCCTTGTCCTCGACCACTGGAACCGGCCAACTGTGTAGACTAGGGAGGCAAGAAAACATTGATATGCTTGAGTATATGTGACATTGTGCGTTGAAAAAAATCACCTGCTTACATTATCCAAAATATATGGAATAGGGCTGCAGCTATCGACTATTTTAGTAGTCGAGTATTCTACTGATTATTCCATCGATTAATCGGAAAAAAAACTAACCGAGCCCAACAGCCCCTGTTGCTCCTGTTGAAAACAGCACCACCTTGTGGCCAATCTGCTCCATATTGTGCACACAGCCTCAGCGGACCATGTGACACACACACACACGCACAGACACACACAAACACACACACACACACACACACACAGCCAGCTTGTGGCCGATCTACTCCATATTTTGCACACCACCTCAGAAGACCATGGGGGATTAGTGGGTCGAGTTGTGTTCACGAATGTTACTGTAACGCAACACTTCCTGTTTTTACTGCAACCTATAGGAAGAGTGTCCGGCGAGACTACTTGCTAAATTTTCCTGCAGATCGGACTCACGCTCTAGGAGCAAAAGTAGGTTTTGCATAAATCAGGATTTTTATGGAAAAATAATATAGCCGGAAATGGGCGTGGCTTATGTGACAAGATACAGCTGAATTTGGGTTAGCGCGTGGATGCCGGATGCTGCCTTGCATGCGTGGATCATGCCGCCCGGGGGAATTCTGTTTTGTTACATACAATAGGCGGTGGCCTACCGTGCCTAAAAGTGACTTGAGGAATCATTTCAGCCCTAATATTCAATCGTAACCACCGTATCCTGATTAAATGCTGGGTAACAAATGCAATACTTTTTAGGCAACGACCGAATTGCCGCGAAGTACTGAGTATCAAAAAATGCCTCGTCATTCAATACCCAATTTAAATACCTAAGGAAGAAATCTCATCAGTGTCAATGAGCCAATCAGCACGCAGCATGCTTCTACCAAGATCTAATAATGTTTGTGATTGGATGTCTCTCTTACTGTGTGTGTGTGTGTGTATGTCTGTCTCTGCATCTGTGTGTGTGCGTTACATCGGAGTACGTGTCGCGGAAGGAATACATCGTTACACAGAGACGGACTCTGCGCTGGGACATAAATACAAATGTGTAATGTTGTAATTTATTTTTTGTTTTATAAAATTGATATCCACAAAAAGTCTCGTCTAGGAACCGGTATCGAAGTCACGGTATTGGTTATCGAATACTTTTTAACCCAACCCACCCTTTATTGTATTACGTATCGTATTGCAAGATTATTGCCAATACACAGCACAGTGACGACACAGACACATACACGTTACAGACAGACAGACACACACACAGTAAATGAGCAGAGAAATGTGAGGAGAAGAAGAGGCGTCTCTGACCCCTCGCTGAGTCTCTTGTACGTGGTGGAGATGTAGGCACAGATTCTGTGGTTGTTGATCACGACTCGCTGACAGGCCAGCTCATTAACAACTCTCCGAGCCTCAGAAGAAGTAGACATCTCGATGAAAGCCTGAAACACACAAACACTGAAGATAAAGAGACGTCATCATATGTAAACTTTATTTTATTTTCATATTGTTTTTTTATTCCACTCATAAGAACAGACACATTTTATAATCTAGCCATAACTTATTGGCTGTATTATCTTACATATCCATGATCGAAAAGGAGCTGGAAGACAAAAATTCTATTTTACCAGCTTCGTTCTCAGATGATACAACAAACAGAAGTCAAAACTAGACTTCTAACTGAACTGCTTTATGGTGCACAAGCAGGGCGGTGTATCGCCACTGATTTCCCTCTAATCTGCTGAATCATTAAAAGGATTGAGGTTTACATTATGAAATGACCCAAAAACAGTTACATTAATGTATTTTTTTTTATTTAAGATAAACACAATGAAGTGCAGCCCTACAGACTCTACAGTCAGTGAGTTTTGGGAGACATGTCATTTACATATCTGGGCCCTATCTTGCACCCGGCGTAGCACAAAGCCCGACCCAAGTGTCTTTGCTAGTTTAAGACCGACCCAGTTGTCAGTTTCCCGTCCAGCGCCCGCGTCGTTTAAATAACAAGTGCACCTGCCGGTCTCACAGGGAGGTGTGTTCAGGTGCATTCTAGGAGTATTGCATTGGGAAGTGATCGCGCCATTGACCAACAAAAACCTGGTCTAAAGTCAATAACGCAGCATTTCATTGTTATTTTAACAGAGCATTGGTAAAATGCTTCTAGGCTCGTGCACAGCACGTGCATACTATGCTTGTTACACACACAGGGACACAGCAGCACACACACATGCAGAAGATTACAAATAAAAATATTAGGGTGTAAATCCTCCATCATAACAGCAATGCTCCGAGCTCCAAACGCGCCTGGCTTTTAAAGGGAATGGGAGATGATTCAATTCAATTCAATTTTATTTATAGTATCAAATCATAACATAAGTTATCTCGAGACACTTTACAGATAGAGTAGGTCTAGACCACACTCTATAATTTACAAAGCCCCAACAATTCCAACAATTCCAGTAATTCCCTGATCTCTGATTGGTTTATTGCATGCTACGCCCAGAGTGATAGAGAAAGACAGAGTGGCGACACTCCCATTGCACTCCGTCGTACGCTTTTTGCCGCCTACTTCCGGGGTATGCAGTCTCGCATAGTTCCAAACAATCCATTGGACGTGCCCTAAACACACCTGCACCAGGCGCTTCACACCATGCGCTTAGATCGTTAAAATAGGACCCTTGGAAGTGAAAAGTCAAGGGATTGCTTTTAAAATGGCCATGCTAGTTTTTTTTTTTTTTATCTTTGGTGCATTTTTAACCCCATCCCCAACAAGATAGCATGACAATAGCCGCTTTCTGACCGGAGGGATTTTTACAGTACCTAGAACTCTTTTTCTCCTGTTCCGACTGGACCAATTTGGGAATTATTAAGCTCCACTGACCACAGTTCCTGTAACTCTTCAGGGCAGGGTCTTTTCCCTTTTCCACATAGTGGTGATTAGATGGCTGTGATTATTATAACAAAAGGTCAGTCCCTATGGCCACTTGGCCAGTGTGAATGCAAATTATAAAACCGATTTTGGGGGGAGAGTAGTTAGTTGAACTGTTTAGAAGTGGACTGGTCCTATAAATATGTTCCTGTAACTACTTGGTCAGAAAGAGGCTATAGTTGGTACCAATGGATTCCTTAGGTCTTCTAGTTTCATATGATACAGACAGAATTTCTTGCTCAAGTTCAAATATTTCAACTTGCATGAATTCGGAGATTTCCTGTCTTCTGCCTCGTTTGCGCTGCTGCGAATTGGCCTCTATTCTCCTCTTTGCACCGACTTTGTATTTAATAACGCCTCAGTGTGAACGCACCATAAGACTGAAACTCAAATTTTTAGGAGTGGGATAATAAAAACATATTAGCAGGAAGCCCAAAAGCCATAACCACTTTAAAGTCACACATGCACTGACTTCACAGTCTTACCTCCAACCCCCAGACGATGTCCGACCCACATACTATGCAATATTTAAGACTTAATATTTAATACTTTTGATAATATTGACAATTATGTGCAATTTCATTACTGTTGCAATAGCATTACTCCACTTCACAGTGCATATCACACTGTACATAAAACCATATCTACCTTTATATATATGTATATAGCGTCTCAGGACTGTGCATCTTACCCCCCCCCCCTTATTTTGCAGTACTTATTTTATTACATGTTAATTTCTCCTGCGTACATGTTGACAGTGAAAAAGGAGTTGCTTTCAATCTCGTTGCCACGTGTATAACAACAATAAAGGCATTCTATTCTACATGAAAACAAGACCTTTGAGGTGTGTGTTTCAGAGAATAGTTTCTGACCTTGTTGCTTCGGGGGACCCTGTAAAGTAGACGGCCGTCCCAAACCTTTGACCAGACTGAGGAAGCTGGCGGCCGCTGTAGGGAAGCGGCGGGATGTTGTTGAAGAAAACCACTCGGCCGGACCAGGAAGAAGACTGCAAACACACAGCGACACAACGCAGAATGGTAACGACAGAGTCTGAACGAGAGCCAACGGCATTATCACACGTAGAGTTGGGCCGATACTTTCTAACAACGCTGGCATCGTGAGTTTATGCATCGATCATCAACCGCGTAACTCAGCCCTGAAGAAAATCTACCTTAAAGAAAAGTAATGATGTTTTTATTCCGTTATGACTGACTGTTAAAGTAGATAAAACAAAGGTCTATGGTGTTCATGCTCTGCATTCTGAGTTTAAAAAAACATACAGCTGTTAAAAACATAATAAATATATTTTAAAGGCAGGGTTGGTAACATTTTCCAATAAAGATTTTTTTATACATGTTTGAAATGGTCTTTACACTCCACCAGCAATAAATAATTTCTGGCCTCTGAAGAATGAGCGAAGACCGGTCATCCCTAGCAGCTGTAATCCTGTAAAAACTCCCACCAATGCTGCCTTGCCATGAGCTTGGAAAGCACCAATAAAATGCCTCCTTGTCTGTACCCATGGTTACCGCTGCCACGGCTACTTGCAACCGCCCGCCCTGCTAAAAAAGCCAAAGAAAAGAAAGACTGGAGCTGAAAACGTGGTGACTAAAAAGACTGCAGATACAGGAAGGGGGTTATTAAGAGCCCCGAGGGAGATTATACTCAAATCTCTCTAGCTTTTCTCCTGACCAACCCGGCCTTTAAAGGCTCTTTTTACACTAATACGCTCGTGGGTGAAAACGTAAAAATATTTTATCAGATGTGCCTTTCGTTTAGATGGCGACAAAAAACTGAAACCACCCTCTGGAGTGGAAATCTTAAAAACGCTCCACTAGGGCTGCTCGATTATGGAAAAAAATATAATCACGATTATTTAAAACGATTAATCGTTGACTTCTGGCCTGAATACTTTTCCTATTTAAACTTTATTTTTTCATTCAGAACACAGGAGAAAATAAGAGTTTACTTGCAAAAAGTAATGAGCTAAATAATTGTTTTTCTCGATTATTCTGTTTTTGTGATCATTAGGAGTTGAAATCATAATCACGATTACATTTCGATTAATTGCACAGCCCTACGCTCCACCGTCGCGTTCCCGTCTAAAGGGTAAAACCGGACTGTGCGAGTGATTGTGTGCATTGTTTGGAGCAATAACTCCATCTCCTCATCTGTCCAGACAAAATTGTCAGCTTTTGTTGTTCTCTTCGCCATGTTTTGGTTTGGGGCTACTAAAGAGAGAAGTAGAAGGAAGGTTCTACCAGTCGCGCTGACTTTAGACTACCACCTAGCCGCCTGGTGTGCATACTACATCAATTTTCACACACTTTTGCGTCACCATATGCACCCAGACCCCCAAAACGCTTGTCTGAATGCGGAATAAAAAGTGAGAACGCAACGCCACTTTTGCGTTTTCTCTTCAGATTGTCCCCATCTAAACATAGCCTCGAGGAACTTTCCTCGTGACCTACCCTGCATTTAAAGCTCCGGTATTGGATCTGTTCTTGTTATTGGTCGATACGCAAGTTCAGGTCTCAGAATCGGTATCGGGAAGGAAAAAAACGGTATTGGAACATCTCTATTCACATGATGCCAATGTGTGTTAGTTACGTTTTATAAAACTTTAATATTTACTACTTACTTTGTGTTTATCTTTGACTTCTTCACCTGCAACAAACAGACCAGAAGATACAAATCAAACGGTAATAAAAACATTTTTAAAATATGAAATGTTACATTTGATGATCTTTGCAGTGAGTCTGGTTTTAAGGACTATGCCGAGCTCCTGTCAGTCCCTCTGGGTTTACCGTTAGCGTCTTGGGACTGGTCTTCTCCCAGTTCATCCAGAGTGATGCAGTTCTCCAGGTCGACTGGGAAATCTCGCTCCTCCTGGATAACACACACACACACACACACACACACAAACACACAACACACACACACACACACACACACACACACACACACAGAGGACACACAACAGACGGACGGACAAAGAGACAGACAGAGAGAGAGAGAGAGAAAGAGAGACAAACAGACACAAAGGACACACAGACACACACTTAATTTAATAGTTGAAGACAATTCCATTCATCTTTGCAGTTTAAACTAACTAAAAATATTTAAATATAACTCGCTGTAGATACTTTAACTTCCTGTTGCATAATGTAAGACTGACTTAGATAGCCCGCTGTGTAAAATGCATTTTATTGCTCTTTATTAAAATGTGATGTTCCAGTGTGTTGTGTGTCTGTACCCTGTTATCCTCCAGCCGACTCTCCTCTCCTTCCTCCTCCTCCATAGATTCCTCCTCCTCTTCCTCCTTTCCGTCCTCTTCCACCTTCTTCTCCTCCGTTACTTTCTCCTGTTCGCCAGCCTCTCCATCCTTCATCTCCTCCTCCTCCTCTTCTTTATCTGAAACAGACATCAGAACAGTTGTTTTAAAGGGTGACTTTGGGTTTTTAAAACATAAAAACATCCACGTAATTGCGTTCGCTAAACCCACCAGACTCCATGTAAATAAACAGTAAGTTTAGCCTCTTTAAACACACTTCATTCAAAGTCGACAGAAACAAAATACAACTATGAGAAGCCGTTTTGGGTCGTCTTTTCACTTTAACCAACCATCACAACTCTAGTTTAGGTTGAAATAAACACATAGTTTACTGATTTACATGTGGAAATATGTTGGCTCTATACACGCCAAAAGTACTGTTTTTTTTAAATGGAGTCTGGTGGGTTTAGCGCTAGCGACTTCAGAGCTGTTTCTGGTTAAACAGAAAGGTCTTAAAGAGGATTTAGAGGTCTATCTCTGTAGGGATCCAACCCATAATGTTGTCACACACTTAGAGTAATAATCAAAATAGGGTCCAAGTTGAAAATAAAATGAACAGCTTAGTTTGTATTTCTACCTTGTTCAGGTGAGTCTATGGTCTCTGTTTGACAGATGTCTTCCTCTTCCTCCTCCTCCTTTACATCAACATCTCCCAGAGTGTCCACATCTTCATCCTCCACGCTCTCTCCATCCTCTCCGATCACCTCCATCCCCTCGATGTCGCTCTCCTCTGCAGACGACCTGCAGGGGATCACGGCCACGTTTTTTCACACAAAGTCAGAGAAACAGCTGCCGGCGGTTTGAAACTACAGCTGCACGACGGGACGATAATATGTGATAACTTTGTTGAATATGGTGACAAATAATCAGATATTAAAGTGTTCTCAGTTCTGCTGCTTTCAGTATTCTGCTAAATACAACAAACAGTGTTAAAACAGTAAAACAGTGTGTGTGTGTGTGTGTGTGTGTGTGTGTATATGTATGCATGTGTATGTATGTATGTATGTATGTATGTATGTATGTATGTATGTATGTATATATATATTATATATATATATATATATATATATATATATATATATATATATATATATATATATATATATGTGTGTATTTGTGTTTGTAAGTGTGCATATATGTGTGTGTGTGTGTTTGTAAGTGTGCATATATGTGTGTTGAATTTAAAACTAAAAGGAAATCACTTCCATATTTCTTTTATCGAACAAATTGAACATTGACTTGAATTTAAAACTTAAAAAAGAATGACAGTCACATTTAAAGTTCAGTTTTCTAAAGATATTTTCTTTCAACTAACACAAAAAACTGAGTGTCTTTGGCGATGATTGTTTCTGTTGGTTTTCTTGCCTGTACTGAAATATACATATATCTTTTTATCTTTTATTATTTTAACATGCTCACAATAAACTAATTAAATGAAATTGCGGCAATTGATATCGCAATGACGAGGGAAAAACAATTGTGTGGCCCTAATTTAAATGTTTTAAAACAGGAGAAACTCACTCTGCTTCCTCCTCCGTCTCTTCTTTGTCTTCCGCTTCAGGTTTGGAGTCTTTGACAGGATCTGGATCAGGATCAGTCCTGCACTCTGAGGCTGAGGAGAGAAGAAGAAGAAGACGGCGATGTATCAAGTCGACCTTATTGTCCACTGTGCAATATGTGCAAGGGTCTTCGATAACTGCGCAACCACGAGTCCTTTAGCAGCAGATACGGTCTCTCCTATACCTGCCATGTACATGTGCCGTGTGCATGCAGACCGTAGTGAAGGACAGTATTAATTAGGTGATCGAGACCAGAAAGTCTCCTATATGGTTTCAGGGCTTTGATTATGTCGTTGCTTTCATCTGTTACCCACACTATTCGGCTGAGGGAGCTTATAGGGTCGAGTTTTTTTTTTTACATTTCTTCATTCGGATCCATTTGCGATCTGTTCAAGTTAGTCATGGGCGATAGAAACGGGGGCGATTTTTTTTTGCTCTTCTTTCAATGAAGGAATACTTTCTAATTCAGATAAAACTTGCTGCGATAGCTACGCTCATCTCATCCGTGGAAGCCGCCACGTTGTTTAGACTGAACAGTCGCTTCTGGTTGTGTCACACCTAAACCCGCCTCAAAACCAACGCTGATTGGTCGGTCAAAATTTTCTTTATCTCAAGATGCCATGCCGTGTGTGAGTATGAGTGTGTATCCTTGTATGAATGAGTGTCTAGAGTTGCATGTACTTTAATGTGCCTAAGCTGCTGCTGAACTGTTTGAGTGTGTGTGCTGGGAGGGAGGAGAGAGAGAGTGAGTGGGCTGATGGCGCCCCTGTTTTTACTAAACTGCTTGTTTTTTAATTACTATGGACACCATGTCATTTGTAGTCCTGTGAAATTTTTATTTAACATTGTTAATTGTCTTTTAAATTTGTCATACCTGCCCAGGGACTACAGGTGGAAATTAGCAATTGTTGCTATAACCTGGCCCAAGACATATTCTCTAGTTTAACAAGTTTAATGTTTATTTGTGCATTGTCATTGTGTTATTTCAAATAAATCCATTTCCATTTCCATGATCTGCGAGTAGAAAATGGGAGCTCGCGAGATCAGGACGGTCTCGATAATCTAAAACGCTAACGTGAATCCAAACAGCTGTTCTCCTAAAGAGAAAAAACATTCTCTGCTGTTCATCGTGCTTACCCGTCGTCTCAGATTTCTCTGGTACCCCGGGCTTTTCTGTGGACCGGTTCTTCCCAGAGTCCCTGCTGCAGGACTTTTCTCTGGACCTGGAGTTAGATCTGGACTTCCTGTCTTGGTCAGACTTTTCTTTAGATTTATCTCTGGACCTGGATCTGGGGTTTTCTTCTTTCGTCGACTTTTCTCCGGACTTGGACCTGGTTCTGGCCCTCGTGTCTCTGCCGAATTTATCCCTGGACTTAGAACGGGACTTCCGGTCTCTGCTGGACTTCTCTTTAGATTTCTCTCTGGATCCAGACTTAGTTTTGGTCCTCTTGTCCCTACTGGACTTATCTCTAGACTTAGACCTAGACCTGGACTTTCTGTCTCTACTGGACTTATCTCTGGACTTAGACCTGGACTTCTTGTCTCTGCTGGGTTTCTCTCCCTCCTTCTTCTTCCTCTCTTCCTCTCTGTCTCTGCTGTTTTTCTCTCTGGACTTAGACCTGGACTTCTCGTCTCTGTTGGGTTTCTCTCCCTCTTTCTTCTTCCTCTCCTCCTCTCTGTCTTTGCTGGGCTTCTCTCCCTCCTTCTTCCTCTCCTCCTCTCGGTCTTTGCTGGGTTTCTCTCCCTCCTTCTTCTTCCTCTCCTCCTCTCTTTCTTTGCTGGGTTTCTCTCCCTCCTTCTTCTTCCTCTCCTCCTCTCGGTCTTTACTGGGTTTCTCTCCCTCCTTCTTCCTCTCCTCCTCTCTGTCTTTGCTGGGCTTCTCTCCCTCCTTCTTCCTCTCCTCCTCTCGGTCTTTACTGGGTTTCTCTCCCTCCTTCTTCCTCTCCTCCTCTCGGTCTTTACTGGGTTTCTCTCCCTCCTTCTTCCTCTCCTCCTCTCTGTCTTTGCTGGGCTTCTCTCCCTCCTTCTTCCTCTCCTCCTCTCGGTCTTTGCTGGGTTTCTCTCCCTCCTTCTTCTTCCTCTCCTCCTCTCTGTCTTTGCTGGGTTTCTCTCCCTCCTTCTTCTTCCTCTCCTCCTCTCGGTCTCTACTGCTCCTCCTCTTCTTGGTCTCTGTCGTCTTGTCTTCCTTCTCTCTGCTCAGACTTCTCGTCCTCTTGCCCAAACTCGTTCCTTCTTCGTACCTCTTGGCTGAAGCGACTCGCCTGCAGGAGAAGGAACGAATTACAGCAATCAATAATAAAAACTCCTGGACCACAATCATTACCCGTCGGTCCGTTGTGCGTACTCACATCAGACTCTTGTACTCTCCGGAGAAGGAAACTTTGATGATTTTATTGTTGATCTTCAGACCTTTGGAGGAATAATAATCCACCAGCTTCTGAGCATCTGGAGTATTTTTCATCTCTACAAATGCCTGAAAAACAAACAAACAAACACAGCTCATGTTACAGTTACATTGTGGTACAACCACAAACACACAAAGACCAACAATGGACTAAAGACCTCGGCTGCACGATAGAAGGAAAATATGCGATGGCAAGGACAGCCAGCGAGGTAACTTTATGGTCAGTGGAGAGAAGCGAGGGGTGAAGTGAGGGAGAACGAGAAAGAGGCAGAGCAGTTTTGGGCAGTGGTGGCCTAGGGGGTTAAGGAAGCGAGCTTGGGACCGGGAGGTCGCCGGTTCAGACCAATAGGATAAAATCTGGGTAGTCCCTCCCTCATTACCACCACTGAGGTGCCCTTGAGCAAGGCCCTTAACTTCCAACCGCTCCAGTGGAGCTGCTCAGTGGCCAGCAGATCAGACTGTGGTTGTACTGGGCAGCTTCCAGGTATGAATGTGGAACTGTGTGAATGTGACAGGTTTTCATTGCAAATGAGAAGTTTTTCTCAATCAACTTACCTGGATAAATGAAAGGTAAAAAATAAATAAATAAATAAAATAACACGACAGCAGCATCGCATTTTGTGTTGTTTTTGCTAACATTTTCGCAACGGATTAATTAATACACATAGGACTCAGTGTGCAAGGTCTGTGTGGTGAAGAATTATTATAAAGACAGATGCAATGTGCAATAGAGTGCGGATCGGGCCGCATTTTTCTGTCCAAGCCCGGCCTGCGTCCGATGAGAGCAGTTACCGAACCCGGCCCGAGCCAGAGACAGGCATTAAGATATTTCTGTCCGAGCCCGACACGGTTAAAATCTTGTTTTTTTCTCATCCCAATGACACATACGTTTGTGTGTGTGAAAGCTTTTATTAAGCAGCTGTAGGAAAGCATTTTGGAAATGTCAACAGATGAGGCATCAGCGCACACAAGAGGCACAATCATAATAAGCTGTTTTAAATTCAAAATGTTCAATGCCTTATTGCGCTGATGATCCAGGCCGTAGGGTACCGTTGGGTCCTGTCGGGCTCGGTTCGGGTATCCATCCTCTAGTGTGCAAGAACATTAACTGCTCTACCGCTGCCTACATCGCTTTGTGTTTTTGTGGAACTTTTAAAAGTGTGGATCAGTGTTTCCCAAAGCCCAAGATGACATGATTAACTTAATAGTTAACACATAATAGATTCATCTTTGCAGCTCTACACTTAATGTACAGTAAGTTTTTTAACGTGTAAGTATGTAAGGAGGAAAGGAAAGATGAAAGGAAGAAGGTAGGGAAGAAAAGACGAAGAGGGGAGGAAAGAAAGATGAAAGAAAGGAGGCCAGGATGGAAAGAAAAGGGAAGGAAGGAATAATGGAAGGAAAGCTAAGGAAGAATGAATAAGGACAGGGAAAAGGGAAGGAAGGAAAGACCACAGAAGAAAGGAAGTACGTAGGGAAGGAGAAAGAGAATAAATGCAGAGAAGGAAGAAAGGATGAAAGGAAGGATGTAACAGAGGAGTGAGGAAACTAGATAATATTCACATTCCAATCCACCTTAAAACAGGTCAGTTATAAAATCATTCTTATGACAATTCACATAGCTTTAAATATAACATACATTAGCAACCACACATCAACAAATTAACATGAATAACTTCTTAAACCTAATTTAAATGCCCTCCGATACTTGGTCTAACCCAGTGACATCATGTATGAATACAGGAAGTGGATGGTACCTCCAGCTTTTGTCCCTGGAACACACGGTGGGGAGAGGGAGAGGAACAAAGAGAAGGAACACGTAACGCACAACTGGACCAAGAAACCGAGACTGCGCCGTGATTTACTTAAAACGCAAACGTTTAAAGTGTGTGAACAGCCACACAGTTAATCTGGCTGAACGTCTTCCCAGAACTGTGTGTGTGTGTGTGTGTGTGTGTGTGTGTGTGTGTGTGTGTGTGTGTGTGTGTGTGTGTGTGTGTGTGTGCGCGTTAATCTGGCTGATTAAGCATCTTCCCAGGACTGTGTGGCTGTGGCCTGAGCCTCCTGTCAGGGCCGGACAAATGACAACTTCATCATTCTTATTGGTAGATGAAGATGTGTTACCTGTATGTGTGTGTGTGTCTTCATGTGTGTGGGTGTGTGTGTGTGTGTTCGCGTCTGTGTCTGTCTGTCTGTCTGTCTGTCTGTCTGTCTGTCTGTCTGTGTGTGTGTCTGTGTGTGTGTGTGTGTGTGTGTGTGTGTGTTCGCTTCTGTGTGTGTTTTTTGTGTGTTCGCTTCTGTGTGTGTTTTTTGTGTGTTCGCGTGTCTGTCTGTCTGTCTGTCTATGTGTGAGTGTGTTCGTCTGTGTGTGCGTGTGTCTGTTCCTGTGTGTGTCTGTGTGTTTTCAGAGGCTTTAAAAGTATGTGAACTTTAACCAAAAATGATATAAAACACAAACAAACCTGGGAAAGTATGGTATTTGGCTGCACGTTATAGATCAATGATGGAGCATGGCTAAAACAATACATAATATAGAAAGGTAAGGCAGGTGCTGATCACTGGAGGTAGACTTGAAAATAAGAAAAAAGTGTTGCACACTATTTGGAGAAGGCTTGAGGGCTGAAACGTCGTCAGAACAAAGAGAGATAATTATGGAGCCTGAGTGAGCCTCTCTCTTATTTAAGTTGACCTCCAACGATCAGCACTTCACTACAACTTTGTAAAGTGTCTTTGAGTGTTAAAAAAAGCGCTATATAAATAAAAGGAATTATTATTATAATTACTTTTCTATTTTACAGTATACATTGTGCAACACTTTGTTATTAACAAGTATGGCTTAAACAAACACAACGATGGTGATATAAAACACAAACAAACCTGGGAAAGTGTGCGTCTGCAAATCAATGATGGAAGTATGGCTAAAATAAAAACACTTTACGACGACGTGTTCTCTCCCCCAACAAATGAAGACCCGCACACAGAGTTCCAGTGGATCAAAGTGTCCACTTCTACTTAAGACAGGGTTCTTGCACCATTTTTTAAGTCAAATATAATGCTTTTTAAGACCACCACAAATATAGTTTAAGACCTAAAAATGAGAATTTTTGGATCACATTAGGTGTGCTGCCGACAGGGCGCTATTTTAAAAACAGCTTCTACATGTGAAAGTCATGAAGAACGAGTTGCATCAACAGACCTTAGACGGCAGGAAGAGCGTGTAGAGCGGCTCTCCGAAGCGTTTGACGATGGTGATCAGGTCCGATCGGCTGTCCTCGTCTGTCGGAGCCGGAGAGAAACTCAACACCCGGGAACTCTGGGAGGAGAAAGACTTTGTTTACCTCCTGCAGAAGGCAACATCAGGGCTTTAGCTTTATTGTCCCAAAGGGGAACTTATTTGTGTGGACCTCTGCGCACGCACACACAAACACACACACAGACACACACAGACACACTTTATCTAAACTTACAATGTATGAACTACAGCTGCTTGATTATGAAAAAAATAATAATCATGATTTTTTTGGTCAATATTGAAATCAGGATTATTTAACACAATTATGCATTGACTTCTCAAATTATTCCAACTTGTACCCCCAAATTATTCCTGACTGCTAAGAGCCAATCAGGAGGGGAATACTGGCGTCTGAGTGCAGTTTGTGTCCGTCCAGACTACAAAGCAACCTCGGAGACTTTGGAGAAAGAACAATGGAGGACAGTAAGATCAGGGACTTATTATCTTGGAGCGAAGACAAAGTGGAACTGGTACTGAAAGGTCTGTGAGACTGACTGACGCAACACAGACAGACAGACAGAGCAGAGAGAGAGAGACACAGACAGACAGAGACACAGAGAGAGAGAGACACACACAGACAGAGACAGAGAAACATACAGACAGAGAGAGACAGACAGAAAGAGAGACACAGACAGACGCAGTAGACAGACCGACCGACCGAGAGAGACACAGACAGAGAGAGAGACAGAGGGTTAACTGTAAACGGTCTGGGTGATGCTTGAATCTGCCCTTGTGTTGCCTCAGTGTTTCAGTCAACATAAAGGAAGCGCTGTGATTGGCTGGATTAAATATCTACCTGGAGGAAGTTGAAGGTGTGGGAGACGCTGAACTCCATCGGCTCTCCGTTCACAGTTGGAGGATAGTTGGCGTGGAACTTCACCAAGTCCTTGGCCTGATCGACGGAGCCCAGCTCCACAAACGCCTGCAGGGTTCAGCACAGGTTGATTAGAGATCTTATTCACGGCAGACATGTTGACATGTCATAGTAGGAAAAGCACAGGTGTATTCAGACCCATTACTGATGGCTGCATTCCACTTAGGAGAGGTCCTGGTATTGTGCATGCTGACTCACAATATCTTAAGAAATATCTTACTGGGACACTTGATGGAAATGAGCCACCGTTAAGGTTATCAATCTCAGCTGTGCTTTTCCTACTATGACAAGTCAACATGTCTGCAGTGATAAAGGTCCATGAACAGAGAGCAATGATTCACTGAGCTGCATGTGTGTGAAAGGAGGGATTCTTTCATGCCTATATGTAGGGCTGGGTAAAGAAATGATCAGTTGCCTACTTTCATTGAATTTGGTTGTTTTATTCAATTTAACAGCACGAGAAGGGTAGGTATGGACTTATCCAACTCTGGGGGATACGGGGAATAAGGTCCCAATAAGTCCCAATAAGTCCCAATAAGTCGGCGTGTTCCTTTAAACACACAAAGCATATTGAAGTTATTTAAACTCTGTAATAAAAAATGTTTTTGAGATATGCCAATTCTTTTTGATGAGTGTTGAGTCGTTTTGTCTGTTTCATGTGCAGCTGATTACAAACTGTGGCACGGTACAGTAGGTGTGCTGTGTTACGCTGCTGCATGATAAACCAGGTGGACTCACTAGAGATGGAAACATGAGGATCTTGACGATCTTTCCGAACGGTTCCACCAGTTTCCTCAGGTACGCCTCGTCCACGGACTGAGCCGGGAACTTCACGCACACCACTTTACCTTTCTCTGCCGCCTGACAGGAAACACACACACACACACACACACACACACACACACACACACACACACACACACACACACACACACACACACACACACACACACACACACACAGGAGATGTATTCTTTAAGTGTTCACACAGCAGCAGATGAAGGTAACTTTAATGCCGTCTGACTTCATTGGAGTCTTTACCTTCTTTTGGGGGTTTTTATGCGGCTGTTGCTCTGTTAAACACACAGAAAAACAACACGTTAGTGCAGAAGACAAGAAGGAAAATCGGACAAACACTGATAGAGAACAACAAGGTGTCTTTACTGGAGCTCTGTTTGGCCGTCTGGGGCGGCTGGGCGGGATTTTCTTCATCCTTCCTCTGCTCCGATTGGTTGTCGACGCTTAAATGACAGAGCAGTTGTAGTTAAGATGTTGATCTGTAATCTGAGCATGTCTTTATTAAACCTTGATACCAGTTCCTCCTTGTTAAACAGTGTTTAGTTATTATGTCCACAGTTTTGACAGACACGAGCACAGGATGTGGGACACTGACCTGCTGATTGTCTCCATGCGACAGTCCCAGCTAGGAAACCTGCAGAAGAGACGGGACAGAGTGATGAACACACAAATAAATTAAATAAGTCCGATTGTCTAAGGCTGCATCTCCAGCGCTACGTTTTGGTTTTTAGGCGTTTGAGAAGTGATCTCGGTGCACCAAGTGTTTTTATCTCCAGTAGAAGAACTAATCTCTGTTTTAGGGCTGGGCAATATGGAGAAAATCCAATATCACGATATTTTTGACCAAATATCAATACCGCAACGATATTGTAGTGTTGACTATCGGTGCTTTCACAAAATATTTACACAATGAGATTTGTGATAAATAATAATCAGTAATGTAGATATAATGACTAAGTGGGTAAAGGCAATTAATGGAACAGTTACAACAGCCTGGTAAATGCAGCCTTTAAAAACAGGAAAAGACACTTTATATATTACGATATCCAAAATCTAAGACGATATCCAGTACGATATCGATATATTGCCCAGCTCTACTCTGTTTAAACTAACACGCCCAAACCAAAATATTTCATCATTCTGGTAAACTGGACATAAGCAGGAGGCAGCTTGGAGACTCCGCCCACTGCTGGTGGTTGCCATGGTAACAATAGTAGCTTTAAGTCTCAGAGAATGAGACATCGTGACCGAGGAGACCCAATCAGGAGGAGAAACGTTGGCGTCAGTGTCGGCGTTGCCAAAGGTCTCCGTTTGCGGCCGTTAAGACGGCAACACAACCCCGCAGATTACCAACCAAAACGGGTCAGAAGTGTTTCCGAAATGTCTCCGGTTTAGGGGCTCGGAAGTTAAAGCCCGAGCAAGAACACTCTTTGCTGAGTTGTGTTGGTGGCCATGATGTTGTGGCCCCTCCTCCCCACGGGGTTCAGGAACAGTTTGATTTTCCAGCTCGCTCCGTTAGTGATGAAGGAGTTGGCTAAGGCTAATGCTAGCGATGCTAAGCCCACGTCACCACCAAACGTTAGCGATTGGTTATGGATCCAGAGTGGCTCTGGGCAGATCCAATAGTTTTAAACTTCAACAGAGTACCCGCCTTCAAGGAAGTTAACACTTGTCAATGAGAGTGGCCAGACTCTCTGGACAAATGAAACGGACCAGAGTTTGGTAGGACCAGGCTAGTGGACCAGAGTCTGGTAGGACCACGCTAGTGTACCAGAGTCTGGTAGGACCAGGCTAGTGTACCAGAGTCTGGTAGGACCACGCTAGTGTACCAGAGTCTGGTAGGACCAGGCTATGACAGTCTTGGACGATCTGGTGCTTCCTGCTATCAGTCTGTGTCTTGTATGGTTTTGTCTGTATTATCTTGTTGAGTTCTGAGTTTTGACTTTTAATGTATAGTATGCATCTATTGTTGAGTTTTTGTCTTGTTTGGTATCTTATGTATTGGTTGCTGAGTTTTATGTATTTTAAAAAAGGCCCATCGGGACAGGCATTGCAAATGAACTCAGGCTATATAAATGCTGTTTATGCTGCATACTTGTCCCTAAAATAAAATAAATCAGGGGATGCTTTAAGCTGGGCGGCTTTCGTCTCAGGACTTTGACCCTGTGTTTTCACCTTATTAATTTAAAGGTCCTATGACATGCTGCTTTTTGAAAGCTTTTATATAGACCTTAGTGGTCCCCTGATACTGTATCTGAAGTCTCTTTTATATAGGCCTTAGTGGTCCCCTAATACTGTATCTGAAGTCTCTTTTTTATATAGACCTTAGTGGTCCCCTAATACTGTATCTGAAGTCTCTTTTATATAGACCTTAGTGGTCTCCTAATACTGTATCTGAAGTCTCTTTTATATAGACCTTAGTGGTCCCCTAATACTGTATCTGAAGTCTCTTTCCCAAAATCCAGCCTTGGTGCAGAATTCCAGGCACTAGAGCCAGTCCCACAATGAGCTTTCCTTAGGATGTGCCATTTCTGTGTCAAGTCATGATGTCTCTCTCTCATGGGTGGGCCAAATTATCTGGGTGGGCAAAGCAGAGAAAGGGGAGGTAACCTTGTTCCTTATGACCTCATAAGGAGAAGATTCCTGATTGGCCCATCTGAGCTTTCATTTTCTCAAAGGCAGAGCAGGATACCCAGGGCTTGGTTTACACCTATCACCATTTCTAGCCACTGGGGGACCATAGGCAGGCTGGGGGAACTCATATTAATGTTAAAAAAAAAATGCCGTGGGACCTTTAACATTTTGGTCGGCAAAAAAATATACTTAAAAGACACTCAAAGGGGTCGTCTGCCGGCTTTGCAGCTCTGCAGAGAGGAACTTACTGCTGCAGAAGGTTAAGCTGTCCGTCTGCATGGTGAGGCCCGTTTATATGTTTCTCCCACACCTGAAACAAAACAAGAAGAAGCAGCATGAATAAATCGGTCTCACTCGACTTGCTTCTGAGAGCTGCAGCCCCCCCCGTCAGACTCTGTAAACAGAGAGGTTTCGAGGAGCAGGTCAGGACAGGGGTACTTACCTTCATGGACATCACAGTGATATCACACAGAGAGCACGAGTACGGGAACGTCGGCGGAGACGCCCCGTGGAAGTCCAGAGCTTCTTTCTTGGACGGCATGGAGGCTGCGGTCCGGCTGCTGCTGCTGCTAACGCTCCGGATGGAAGAGGTCTCAGACTGACGGGGAGGATTCGGGCGCTGCTCTTCAGGAGGCAGAGCCGGGCCTGGCTGAGAGAAACGGGAAGGACGAGTTCTCTTGTCTCGCCGCGCTGCTGAGCTGAAAGAGGGTGGACCCTGAGAGGAAACTGCACCGGCGTCTGTGCCAGTCTTACCATAATCAGACAGCACTGGTCTGTGGTCGTAGTCCAGAAGGGCCACTGGAGCCATGTCTGAACCTGTCCTGATATACTCAGAGAGTCCTGGTCTAAGATTGTAGTCCTGAGAGGAAACTGGGCCGACGTCTCTGCCTGTCTTACCATAAGAGGGTCCAGGACTCAAGTTCAAGTCCAGAAGGGAAACTGGAGTGCCTTCTCTGCCCATCTGGCCGTAATCGAAGAAGGGGCCTGGTCTGTGCTGGAAGTCCTGAGAGGAAACTGAAATGTTGTCTCTGCCGGAGAGGCCAAACTCGGGCAGTGCCGGGCTAAAGTTGTAGTCTAGAAGGGAAACTGGAGTGGGATCTTTACCCTTCTTGCTGTAGTCAGAGGATCCTGGTCTAGGATTGTAATCTTGAGAGGAAACTGGACCGTAGTCTCTGCCGGTCTGGCCAAACACAGAAGTTCCCGAGATAAGGTTGTAGGCTAGAAGCGACGCTGGAGCGGCATCTTTACCCGTCTGGTTATAATCAGAGAGACCTGTTCTGTGTTGGAAGTCTTGAGAAGGATCCGGACTATAGTCTCTAACCGTCTGGCCGTACCCACAGGGTCCGGGTCTGTGCTGGAAGTCCACCACGTAGCTGGAGGACAACAATGACGACGGTGGGTCAGTTCTGCCGGAGTTGCTACCGGTCCTGGGATTCCCCCAGTGGTCCAGCTCCGACGTCTCAGGGCCCGGTTTCTCCGGGTCCAGCGGGTAGCGGGGCAGATGGCTGCGGGGGGGATTCCAATCGCCGGCGGCACCAGCAGAGGAGGAAGGGGGGGGGTTGACAGCAGGGAGACGGGAGGAGCTGGGGGGATATGAGGAAGAGGAAGGAGACGGAGCAGTGGAAGGGAAAGGTTTGATGGTTCCCATCTTGCCTTTGGCGCCGACGGGACCCCTCTTTCCTTTGATCTGCCGGAGGACCTGAGGCAGGGACTCGACAGTGAGGACGTCTTCGGGAAGCTCGGCCAGCAGAGCCAGGTCAGCGGGCTCCAGCCCGCAGCTGCTCAGGATGCTGAGAGCGCCGTCCTGCGACCACGGAGCACCTCTGGAGGACGGCCTGGAAAAGTCGCGCTCTGATGACGAGGCGTGGCGGCGGTCCGAAGTGCCGTACGGTCCGTCTCGCTCCGATGGCGAGGCTTGGCGGCGGTCTGAGGAGCCGTACGGTCCGTCTCGCTCCGATGACGAGGCTTGGCGGCGGTCTGAGGAGCCGTACGGTCCGTCTCGCTCCGATGACGAGGCGTGGTGGCGGTCTGAGGAGCCGTACGGTCCGTCTCGCTCCGATGACGAGGCGTGGTGGCGGTCTGAGGAGCCGTACGGTCCGTCTCGCTCCGATGACGAGGCGTGGTGGCGGTCTGAGGAGCTGTACCGTCTGTGACCAGGTCTGAGATCGGAGTCAGAAGGCGGCCGTCTGTACGGGTTGTTGTTGCTGTTGTTGCGAGACATGGCGGGGAGGAGAAACGCTCGGGGCGTTTCCTGCAGACAGAAGGTGTCAGGGAAGACATGAGATGTAATAATCGGACTTAAAGTGACGTTAAAGGTTGCGGAGGATTCATGGCGAGACGGAAAATCGGCGCTGAAAATATGAACACACGGGAAGACAAGCTGCTCAGGGCTCTGGGAGCGAAGAAGTACACAGGATGAGTGATCTTTGGAACATCTGAGATACGTAAAGAAAAATAGAGTTGATTGTATGAAATACTTCAAATTACCATCTTACCAACGTGTGTTACTTGCACTTTACTTAAGTACAGTTCTTTAGAAAGTACAGGCTTCTGCAGCTGTAAAATGTAACGTATACATTAATGCAGCAGGACTATTAATCCAGAAACATCGGAGAGAACAGTAGAACACTTACAGGGGACATTTTACTGTAACATACACATTTTTACTTCAGTGAAGTTTTGATTACAGGACTTATTTTCACAGTAGTAGTACTTTTACTGCAGTAAAGAATCAAAGTACTTCCCCACCTCTGGTTTTATTATTATTATTCATTATATAAATAGCACAGACTCACTCACTCACTCACTCACTCACTCACTCACTCACAGTTTTAATGTATTTTTGGGGGGTATTTTGTAATTTAATGGTGTTGTACTTAATATCTGCAGTAAAGCATCAGAGTACTTCCCCCACCTCTGGTTTTATTATAATTCATTATATAAATAGCAGCTTTAATGAATCTGCAGTCAAACTAAAGGCTCACAGTAAACCTGCTGTAACTATAAAAGGCTAATTAATCAATAAACCATCACTAGAAACATGTACGTGCCATGTGTCAAAAACAACAGTATCTCCCTCTGACGTGTCGAGGAGATAAAAGTTTTTAAAGTGTGTATTCATACTTTCACTGCAGTAAAACCCCTAAATACACGGCTAAAAACCGACAGAAACATACTTACCTTAAACTAAACACTCAGATTAAAGTGTAGACCAGTAGATCCCAGTCGGAGCTACTGTGGGAGTTTAAATCTCTGATGTAAACAAACCGTATGCAGGAAGCTAACAGCGTTAGCTTAGTGAGCTAACGTTAGCTAACATCAACAACAGTTAGCTTGGCGGCTACCAACCGACAGAGACATGTTTTCTACCGGTTCTTACCTTAAATTAAAGTCCAAACTCTGTCACGTTAAGCACGCAGTCACTTTATTAAGAAATGTTGTCTTTAGCGAAGAGAAATGCAGAAAGGCGAGCTGTAGTTGACAAGCTAACTGCTAGCTGCTAACTGACTGAGGCGTCCTTCAGGTCTTCTTTGATTTGTGACGTTCGGTAACAGCGCGATGACGCATTTACGCCACCTGCTGCCGTGGAGGCAAACGTAGAGCGAAAATAAAATAAAATAAAATAATGTAAAATAAAATACAATTAAATTAAATTAAAAAATATATAGATGTATAGGCTACCTATAGCAAAAACAAACAGGTACACATTTGTTTTGTTCCCTGTGCAATAAAAGCTTAATTTAAAAGCTTAAATTTTGTCACTTCAAGGGATTTTATTAGAAACTGTTCACCTTTTAATTGATGAAAATGTTGTTAATCAAGAACTCTGAACTGATCTCAAGAGAGAAAAATAAAATGATTACAGTTAAAAACACACACACAGACACACGCACACACACACACACACACACACACACACACACACACACACACACACACACACACACACACACACACACACACACACACACACACACACACACACAGTCTTCATCTTCAATGCTGTTCATCTTCACACCACCAGAGGGCGCCACGTCATTAGAAATAAAGAGAAAGGATTATTAATAATTTATGACATGAATTATTATCGTTCGCTGGGAATATGCCGGCTTTATTCTCAGAGGTTTTTTCATCCTATCAGTGCCTGAGATGATCTGTTTTATGAAAAAATATTAGTTGGAAGCATTAAACTCTGATTAATTTAAATATTCTGCTTCTTCCAGGCTGTGTGAATATATCTCATGTTGTCAGTTTCACCAGCAGGTGGCGCTATGGGACTATGTTTCAAATTATATCACAACAAACAGCTCGTGTCCATCATCAAAACTCTCTCTCTCTCTCACTCTCTCTCTTTCTCTCTCTCTCTCTCTCTCCCTCTGTCTCTCCCTCTCTCTCTGTGTCTCTCCCTCTCACACACCACACACACACACACACACACACACACACACACACACATACACACGTATACACACACATACACACACATAGACACAGACACCACACACACACACACACACACACACACACACACACACACACACACACACACACAATAAGTGTGCAGTTTTACTATAATAAAGGATGTATTTTTCACATTTTAACAACTGTGTATATAACCTTTGACATCTGACCTGGAAATGTTGGTATCTCTGCTCTGTTGCTCTCAAACAGTACAGTGTATAACTGTTTCATTTTTATTTGGTGTTTCTTTATATCAAAAAAAGGCTTTCTGAGCTTTTTATACTGTATCCACAGTATGTGTTCACTAACAAGTCTAGAACAGGAAACCATTGCAGTCAGCAGTGT
>NC_053121.1:38306651-38316651 GCF_010015445.1 Perca fluviatilis | reverse complement strand
GGAATATGGACCAGGAACCTGAAATGGGGCCTTTTATTCCTAAATTCTCGTTACACAAACGGCAAATCTCCTTTACCGACATGCTGCTAGCTTGCTGAGCTAACGAGCTATGCTTTGCCTGCAGCAGCAGCAGGGGCGGGCTCGTGGTTGTATTTTCATACGCTTCGTGGATCTGATTGGTTGATTTGGCCCGTCTATCACCAACTATAGGTGATAGACAGATGGTTTATCCAATCAGCTAACCAGGATTTTCGCCCCCTTCCCAAAAGTTCTCCAACGCAAAGTTCCCAGATGGATATGCCGAGCTAATGCGAAGCGATCCATCTGGCGGAGTCAGGTTAAAGTTGTTCGGTCTGATACCGTAACTACTGAGGTGGTTTTAACCCGGAGTGACCTGGCTGACGCGCTGATGCTAACATGCTGTGTAGCGTTCAAGAATCGTCTGACGATGTTGCATTGCAGAGTAACAGTATGTTTATTTGGTAAATCGTGCAGCATGAAATGTCCATTATTTCATGTTTTCAGCGATAAATCCATAAACAGTTAGACAACCTTAGAACAAAGGCTTTGGTGCCAATGCACTCATCAGCATCACAGCATTCGGTGTCACAGCGTTAGCGCTCAAAAACCATTTGCCCTTTCCGGGCCAAACACCTGCCGGCAACAATTTGGAGCTCACTTTTATAACCTTACCCCAGGTAATACCACAGCGCCACCCAATGTACATACAAAAAACAACACCCATGTGTATGTGTATGTGTGTGTGTGTCTGTGTGTGTGTGTCTGTATCTGTGTGTGTGTGTGTTTGTATCTGTGTGTGTGTGTATATGTGTGTGTGTATGTGTGTGTGTGTGTATCTGTGTGTCTGTGTGTTTGCGTGTTTGTGTGTCTGTGTGTGTGTGTGTGTTTGTATCTCTGTGTGTGTGTGTGTATATGTATGTATGTATGTGTGTGTGTCTGTATCTGTGTGTGTGTGTGTGTGTCTGTATCTGTGTGTGTGTGTGTTTGTATCTGTGTGTGTGTGTGTGTGTATCTGTGTGTCTGTGTGTGTGTGTGTGTGTGTCTGTGTGTCTGTTTCTGTGTGTCTGTGTGTGTGTGTGTGTCTGTGTGTCTGTGTGTGTGTGTGTCTGTGTGTCTGTGTGTCTGTGTGTGTCTGTGTGTGTGTGTGTGTGTGTGTGTGTGTCTCTTTGCTGTGATCATGGATGATGATGTGTAGTAATCTTTGGATTGTTGTCCAACAGAATAACCTTTAAGTCTTATTTAGTTTCATGTTTCTTCGGAGCGATACGATTATTTATTTTAAATAATCGTGTGTGTGTGTTTCACCTTCACGGCGCCGCGCTGACCAGCCGGAGGATTCGTCTCTAATCTTCATCACCAAAGCTGATCACCATGGAGACGCTCCGGTCACTGTAAAGTCAGAGACACAGGAAACGTAAAGCGTGAAAAGAGCTCAGCATCATCCTGTTAGCAGCGTGACACGCAGCGGGACGTCCCGCAGGACGGCAGACTGCAGAGACACACCAGAGTAATTACAGGGAGGGACACACACACACACACACAAACACACACACACACACACACAAGCACACACACACACACACACACAAGCACACACACACACACACACAACACAAACACACCAACCTAAAGGAAACTTATTTATAACTTGGAGAGTTACATGAAACAGGAAAAAACTTGAGAGGTAACATTCTATTTCTTTCAACGTTTTTGACGCTTTCGTTTGTCCCGACTGATGTCACTTTTTCCCACTTTTTGTCTCATTTTTTTTACACTCTTTTGTCGCTCTTTTCAACATTTTTAACGAAAGTTTTTGAACAAACTTTCATTTGTCCCGACTTGTATCGCTCTGTCCGACCTCTTGTCTCTTTTGCTGCTTGTTTTTCAGACTTTCAGCGCCTTGTTTTGTCGCTCTTTTCTACATATTTGTCGGGGGTTTTTCTGAGGAGGTCTGAGGTGGTCTGAGGAGGTCTTAGGCGGTTTGAGGAGGTCTGAGGTGGTCTGAGGTGGTCTGAGGAGGTCGGAGGAGGTCTGAGGAGGTCTGAGGTGGTCTGAGGAGGTCTTAAGCGGTCTGAGGAGGTCTGAGGTGGTCTGAGGAGGTCTGAGGTGGTCTGAGGAGGTCTGAAGCGGTCTGAAGACGTATGAGGAGGTCTGAGGAGGTCTGAGGAGGTCTGAGGTGGTCTGAGGAGGTCTGAGGTGGTCTGAGGAGGTCTGAGGGAGTTCGGAGGTGGTGAGAGGTGGGCTAGGAGGTCTGAGAGAGGTCTGAGGGTGGTCTGAGGTGGGCTGAGGTCAGAGTGGTGCGAGGGAGGTCTGAGGAGGTCGGAGGAGGTCTGAGGAGGTCTTAGGCGGTCTGAGGAGGTCTGAGGTGGTCTGAGGAGGTCTGAGGGAGGTCTAGGCAGTCTGAGGATAAACTCTTCTCTCTCTCTCTCTTTGTCAAACTCTTTTTTTATACTAAAACTTGGCTAAACGTCCCTGAGACAAAGAAAAGGAATAAATCAGTAAAGCGAGAGGATCCATGTGGCGCTGTGATGTAATATTGATGACGGACTCCGTTTGGTCGTCTCATGTTTTATCAAATATTCATGGAGCTCTGCGTCCCCTCAGATCCCATAATGCATCTGTAATGTCCTGTCAGGTGAGGCATGATGGGAGAGGTGATGATGGAGGGAAGCTCCTGGAGGGACGGAGGAGGAGAAGGAGGAGAAGGAGGAGGATTTCTGATCACAGATTCTTCTTTTATCTTCCTCTAAAGTTGTGGAAGTTTCCGAGCATCTGAAACCAACACACAGATACACACACAGATACACACACACACACACACACACACACACACAAAGACACAGACACACACATACGCACAGATATATACACACACACACACACACACACACACAAAGACTCAAAGACTCACACACACACACACACACACACACACACACACACACACACACACACGGACAGACAAACAGACAGACAGACACACACGCACACACATACGCACAGATATACACACACTCACACATACACAAAGACACAAAGACACACACACACACACACACACACACACGGACAGACAAACAGACAGACACACACACACACACACACGGACAGACAAACAGACAGACACACACACATACACACATACGCACAGATATACACACACACACACACACACACATACACACATGGACAGAAAAACAGACAGACAGACAGATACATACACAGACACACACACACACTCCACTTACACACACACACACACACACACACACAAACACACTTTTTCTTGTATTTCTTTTCCAATGAAATTCAATTAGAGTCAGAGTGTCAAATCATAACAGAAGTTATCTTAGGACAGTTGACAGATCGAGACACATTACTCATTCACAGAGACTCAACAATTCCTCCAGTATTTGAGTATTTGCCGTCAATTGTATTTTCTGTCCGAGGGAAGAGACAACATCTCCACCTGGGAGGGGCCAAGTTCAGGGCCGAGGCGCTGTGTGCCTGTTGTTGCACTATTGAATATTTGTCGGAGCATTTGGCCGTTGTGCCGACTGTGTCCTGCACCGGCGGCTGCATGGATGCGCGCGACATCGTCTCTTGTTAAAGTGATGGTTCGGAGTAATTTCACCCTAGGGTCCTTTGCACCATGACCTCGAGCCAAACACCCCCCCAGAAGCTTTTTTCACCTGGGTCTAACATTGGGAGCGTTAGCGTAGCGTTATCAGCTGAATAGCTTAGCGCAGGGGCTAATGGATCCGAAGTGTCTCTTAACATTACCCCACTAATAATGCCCGAAATGATACCAAACGTCTACAGTAGTATATATAGGTTATGCTCTCATAAAACGATGGATTGTAAAATTTGTAAGTACACCAGAAGTTTATGTAAATAACACTTGCCTGCTGGCTTCTGCTCTCTGCTGTTGTTGTTGCTGTTACTCCCGGGCAGTAAGAGTGCTTAGGGACATCTACAAATTACAACACCGAAAAGAGATGCAACAAAAATATTTATTAATTTAATGATTAAATAAGGTAATGTCTCCAAACTTACCTCAATTATTACTTGTCTCCTGCTAGTTATAATACAGCACTTACTTTAAAAAATAAGTTAAATTAAAAAATATTTTTGTTGCATCTCTTTTCGGTGTTGTAATAACCCTAAGCACTCGTCTTACAGCAGCAACAACAACAGCAGAGAGCAGAAGCCAGCGGCAAGTGTTACTTACATAAACTTCTGGTGTACTTACAAACTTTCTTTCAATCCATCGTTTTATGAGAGCATAACCTATATATACAAGTGTACAACTATTGGTATCATTTCGGGCATTATTAGTGGGGTAATGTTAAGAGACACTTCGATCCTATTCCTGCTACTCAGCTAACTCTCCCAATGTTCGCCCAGGTAAAGCTTTCTAGGGGGTGTTGCGTCGAGGTCATGGTGCAAAGGACCCTAGGGTGAATTACTCCGAACCATCACTTTAAGCGGCAACAACTGTGCCTGAAGTGAAGTGAAGCAGATAAGATTATATTAGATTCTACTTTATTGTCATTGCAAAAGTAAAGACAACCAGTACATCAAAATGCAGTTTTACATCTAACAAGTAGTGCAATCATTAAAAAAAATTCTTTATAGCAGTGCTTAAAAAAGATATAAAACACAGAATGCAGTATGATCATGTTAGTCCATTATTAAGTGCATTAGCAAATAAAGTGCATTTTATTTAATTATTATTTATTTAATTTTTAAATTTTCTAAATTTTTTAAATTTTTTAAATCTTTTAAATTTTTTAAATTTTTTAAATTTTTTAAATTTTTTAAATTTTTTAAATTTTTTAAATTTTTAAATTTCATTTATTTAGTATTTTTTATTTTATTGTCCATATGCTATTCATGTGGATTTGCTTTTTTATCATCCTGTTTGTTATGTATGTGAATGTTGTGTGTGATGTCTTTAAGCTACTGGGACCTTGGATTTCCCCTTGGGGGTCAATCTATCTATCTATCTATCTATCTATCTATCTATCTATCTATCTATCTATCTATCTATCTATCTATCTATCTATCTATCTATCATAGGGTTCTGAGAAATCAGACAGTCCATAGTCCATATAATAGTAGAGACAGAATGCATTATGACCATATATAGTGCATTGTTGAGGTGTATTAATAAAGTGCATAGTGATCAGAGGTAGTCAGACAGTCCATAGTCCATGTGCAAAAGAAGAGGGCGTGGCCAGGGGCAGGGGCTAGTGTTGGGTCTTGGTGTTGAGCAGCACCATATAAGCTAACATATATTTGGCCTAACAACAGTTCTGCTGCCAGTTATTTAAAACAACAATAACACATGTAAGACTTTTAAAAGACAGCGTAGTAAAGGAGAGGAAGAACTACGAAGAACTAACAGTAAGTACAAGGTCAAGGAATTGGAATTGTTGGGTCTTTGTAAATTACAGAGTGTGGTCTAGACCTACTCTATCTGTAAAGTGTCCTGACAGAACATTATGATTTGACACTATTAATAAAATTGAATTGAATTGAAGGCCTGGTCTACATTAGGCGTCAGGTATTCTCGAGTGCACAGAGACCTTTAGGCTCAACACATTGTTCGTTGCAGTATTCTCCGAAACACCAGAGGGGAATAAGGAAGAAGTAGAGAAGAAGAGAGCGGAGGTTAAGCAAAGCAGGCTGACAGTTTGTAATAACTAAAATCTCCCAAAAACACCCATATAAGTTGTTTGTTCAAGCAGCAATTACGACCCATATTTACATTCACAAACATTATTAATGCTATATTATTTATTAGATACATATTTTGTTAATATACATTATATTTGTTAAAATATTCCAACTTTCTCTGTATCTTTCTCTCTTTCCTGCTGCATCATCTCTTCTCTGTCTGCCTCCTGTTGTTTTCTTATTTATCACCATCAGTAATATCTCTCACCTCTCCCCCCTGAGCCTCCTTCCCTCCCTTCCTCCCCTCCCTCCCTCCCCTCATTAACAGGGAGACCTGACGGATGTCGAGGCGCGGCCCGGCTTGCCCTCGACATCTTTCTCGCCCCTGTTGCTCTGCGAAGGAAACCCCTCGCCTCTCGGCAGGAGCGCCAGTCAGAGTGGCCGTTTGGTTTCCACCGGGGCCACCCGCCATCTGCCTCTAACCCCACCCCGTCCCGTCCCGCTGCACGGTGACGCCCAACACAGCCGCAACACGAGGTGATGATGGGATGGATACCTGCCGAGTTTCCTAAAAAGAAAACATGGGATGCTAAAAGTAGAAAAGGCTACAGGAGAGTTGAGATGTTTTGCAGGATTCTGGATGAATCTGTGGATTATCTTCTGGATGAATGGATTAGTTGTTGCTTTTTTTGACGTTTTCTCAAAAATCTATCACATCTAGTTTCAAAAACAAGATGACGATGGTCAAATTGCCAAACTCTTGGCTCCTGAACAGCACCGCACATACCAACGCATTAAGTAACCGTTGCTATGTCTGTTACTTTTACAGTTTAAAGTGCCCATATTATGAAAAAATCACTTTTTCTGGTGATTTGGGGTGTTATTTTGTGTCTCTGGTGCTTCCACACACATACGAACTTTGAAAAAAATCCATCCATGGTGTTCTGAGTGAGATACGGTTTCTGAATGTGTCCTGCCTTCAGTCTCCTGGTGAGCTGGTCAAAATCTGCACGGCTTTCTACGTCACTAGCTGAAACGAGGGGGCTAACTAGTTAGCACACACTAGTTCACCATAATCTCCAAAAGAACTACTTCCATGTCCCTGTTCTGCAGGTATTCCACGCTAATTGTGAAGTGCGTCCTCGTTTAGAAGAAGTCTCCCGGCTAATCCTGCCTTCTACTGACTGAAGTTGGAGAAACAGCTAGCTAGCTCATGTAGTCCTTACCTAGCTACTGAGCATGTAGTCTTACCTAGCTACTGAGCATGTAGTCTTACCTAGCTACTGAGCATGTAGTCTTACCTAGCTACTGAGCATGTAGTCTTACCTCGCTACTGAACATGTAGTCTTACCTAGCTACTGAGCATGTAGTCCTTACCTAGCTACTGAGCATGTAGTCTTACCTAGCTACTGAGCATGTAGTCTTACCTAGCTACTGAGCATGTAGTCTTACCTAGCTACTGAGCATGTAGTCCTTACCTAGCTACTGAGCATGTAGTCCTTACCTAGCTACTGAGCATGTAGTCCTTACCTAGCTACTGAGCATGTAGTCTTACCTAGCTACCAAGCATGTAGTCTTACCTAGCTACTGAGCATGTAGTCTTACCTAGCTACTGAGCATGTAGTCTTACCTAGCTACTGAGCATGTAGTCCTTACCTAGCTACTGAGCATGTAGTCTTACCTAGCTACTGAGCATGTAGTCCTTACCTAGCTACTGAGCATGTAGTCTTACCTAGCTACTGAGCATGTAGTCCTTACCTAGCTACTGAGCATGTAGTCCTTACCTAGCTACTGAGCATGTGTGACTGTCAACAAAGATGTTACAGCAGTGAGATGTCTCACTCTGTAGCTAAAACAGAGACCTGAACACAGGGTGAAAAGAGGAGCTGCAGCAATGTGCAGTACAACAGAACAAAAAAAGAGCATAATATGGGCACAGAAGTTCAAACCATTATCCCTCCTGTTGTCCTCGGGTCAAATTTGACCCATTTTTTCCTATATCAGAAATTTGGAAACTAATGTAGATGGTTCCATATCCAACCATTACTCTTCACAGATAAAATCAATGATCAGTTCACTACATTTTAAAAATGTTGTAGCATACACAAGTGACAAAAATGAAGAAAAAAAAAGCAGAAAAATAATCGCTTAAAAAAATTGACAAAAACGTCGGAAAATTGCTGAAAAAAATCAAAAAAATATTTTTCAAAATTGCTGAAAAAAATCGCCACAAACATCAGAAAAATTGCTGAAAAGAATCAACAAAAAATAAAAAAAAAATCGACTAAAACTTCGGGAAAAGTGTCGATCAAAAAAACTTTTCATTTAAAATTTTGACCCAGAAAAAATTAAAAGTTGCTTGTTGGTTGGGGGTTAACTCTGTATGTACGTATCCTGGTCTCAGCGTTTGAGTCTGAAGCTGATGATGATGAAGATGCAGATGATGATGATGATGCAGATGACCACACAGTCATTATCATTCACTATACACTCCCACAATCCTCTGCTCCAACTCCAATTACCGTGTGATTGTATTCTTGGCACGGGACACATCATTACCAGGCTGCGTCTCTGCCAACACAACACTGCGCTCGCTGTTTGTGTCGAGTCGATCGGAAACGCAAACACAACGACCACGACGCCGGCAACGCAAACACAAACAGCGGCCGTGTTTATCGGGCTCAGAGGCAGAGCGGCAGCTCCACGCTCCCGCGAGGACGCCGGCGTTCGCTGTAAATGGCGGCGACGACTGCACTTCTCTCTGTTAAGGCTGCTAAGAGCGGACGCTTTGTGGTTGTGGACGAGCGGAATTATGGGAGAGCACGCCAAGAGGGACCCAGGGGACGCATGGAAGTGTGTGTGAGTGTGTGTGTGTTATCAGGTCTCTTTTGTAAAAACACACACTGAAAATATGTGCTCGTTAGAGGCTGTTAGCAGGATGGGGGGGGTGTGTGTGAGAAACTTTCTCATTACAACAACAAGCCAACTGATATCGTGTTGTAACTAGAAAGCTCTCTGGTGATACATTTGGTCTGAATGCAGCGTAAGGGGGACGCCAGCCTCCCTCCCGAGGAATCCCATTTCAGCCGCCTGTACCCTGGGTCTCGTTCTGTGGGCCTTCGTGACCAGAGGGGAGGAAGGGAAACTGACCGGTACATCGAGGGCTTTGTCTTCTGGCTCCGCTCTTCTCTTAGGGCTCCTCTGGGATAGGCACGCTGGCATGGATGTTTCCCCATTGATAAAATGAAATACCATGTTAAACATAAACATATACTGATCTGATTACAGCAAAGACAACGTGGCAAAATAGGCTCCTGAATATTTCCTTCTGTTTTGACAGGTGACATATTTGAAAATCTAATTATTTATTATTATTTTTTAAATTACATTTATATATCGGCATTGATGTGAAAACCTCGAGACTTTCAAACATCAAAATGTCATTTATTAATGTGTATTCGTATCAAAATGACATATAAACATCTTTTCCTGTTATATTTTGCCTGGAAACGCTTCCAACACGGTTGTGTTTGGCGTGAAAAATAGGCGTCGGTTCTATTTCTAGCATGCACGCGTTTTGGAGACGTGCGTGTCACGCAGGCAGTGTGCACACTCTAACCTGTTAACATGGGAACCCAAATAAAAATGGCCAATGCCTCGCAGCCAGTGTGCAGGGAGACCTTATTGTCACAGGTCTTTGGTTCGCTTTTGGAGTGTGATTGTTGCATTTACTTCTGCCCAAACCGAACCGCACCGAGAGGGTGGGGATGCGGGGGGGGGAAACCAAGTCTAGTGACATTCAACACAACTAAAGGAGGCAGCTGTGAGAGCAGCCTAAGTGACTGATTGGTCCAGTACTGGGAGAGAACGCTGCAGTCGGCAGCGGTGAAACAAGCTGTCGATACAAAGTGGATCCAGTGGGTTCACTTTCCACGACAGGATTGGTTAACATCATCTTCATACACACAGACACACACATGGAGACACTTTCAGAAACACAAACACACACATGGAGACACTTTCAGACACACAAACACACAAACACACACATGGAGACACATTCAGACACACAAACACACACATGGAGACATTTTCAGACACACAAACACACACATGGAGACACTTTCAGACACACAAACACACAAACATGGAGACACTTTCAGACACACAAACACAAAGATGAAGACACTTTCAGACACACAAACACTCTCAGAGAAACAGAAATATGTTCCAACACATACAACACAACTGTACGAGTGTGTGTGTGTGTCTGTCTGTCTGTGTGTGTATATGTGTG